>NC_140588.1:536506641-536609141 GCF_964204655.1 Triturus cristatus | reverse complement strand
ACCGTCGTGAGACAGATTAGATTTACCCTACTGTTGATGTGTTGTTGCAATAGTAATTCTGCTCAGTACGAGAGGAACCGCAGGTTCAGACATTTGGTGTATGTACTTGGCTGAGGAGCCAATGGGGCGAAGCTACCATCTATGGGATTATGACTGAAGGCCTTTAAGTCAGAATCCCCCCAAAACCGTAATGATACCGCAGTGCCGTGGAGCCTCAGTTGGCCTAGGATAGCCGGCCTCTCTCGGGGGGCCGGTGCGTAGAGGGGCTCGTGCTCCATCCGGCGGGCCCCGGGGTGCATGAGCCCCCCGTCCTGCAAGCCAGCCGAGGGTCCGGGCACTGGGGAAGGGTGTCCACCGGGGCCCGGGGAGGCTGTCCCCGGCCTGGCTAGGGTTCGAAAGCTGGGACCTTATGTGGTACAAGAGCAATAGGCAATAATAAATGTGGTACCTGCTCAATTTGTGCACATTGCATTGTAGCGAAAAACATTGTCCACAATGGTCAAGAGATTAAGTGCAGCAGTCTTAATAATTGCTGTAGTAAAAATCTTGTATACCTGCTAACCTGCCCATGCGAACTGGGATACGTAGAGGAGACCAGAAGGGAACTTAGGTTTAGTGTGCAAGAACATAAATCGGCTCTAAGGACAGGAAAAGAAAATGCACCCCTAACGGACCATTTCTCAAAGTTTGGACATGATTGTGAAGACCTGCGGTGGTTTATTCTTGAGAAAATATCCGGAAACAAGAGAGGGGGGGATCTAAAAAAAAAAAGAAAACTGAGAGAACAATGGTTTATTTGCAAATTAAATACTGTACAGAAGGGGTTAAACTCTCGAGAAGACTGGATGTCAATAATCTCTTAAACCTCTGTATATACATTTGGTAATGGTTGTAAAATTACTGTTACCAATATGGTCTGTTCGAGCAGTATAGGACCGTATAGATTATAGAGGAAGTGTCTTTTAATTAGCTTCATTGTGAACATCTATCTAGGCTGATTGGAATGGTAAAGGTCCTAACTAATAAAAGAATATCTATAAATAAATAGATGACCAACTGACTGTCCCTTTTATATTATGAGTAGTCAATACAGGGTAGAAAAACAAGAGTAATACTGTGTTTGTGACCACAGTTTGGTTTTGATGAAAAACTAAAGATAAAAGAAAAAAATGAGACAATTAAAAATAATATTCCATATTCTTATTTTTTTTTTTAAATCAATATGGACACAAATAGAGCAATTTGGACACACTAGATACATGAAATTAAATGACAAACATCAATAAAGTTTTGTTATGGACGATAAGAGAAAGAGAAAAAGAAGCAATGCAAATTCTCGGTGTAGTAATCACTCAGTGACGCACATCCGGGGGAGGGAACATAATAAGGGTTCACGTCTTACGTAGCATGCTGGGATTGGGTAATAGAAATAGAAGACAGACAAGAAACAAAGCAATCAACAGGAGAAACCAGGACGGACGTACCAAGACGCCGCCAGCGTGTCGGTTTCCAAACAAATAGTTAAGCATTTTTTTTTAAACGTGTCCCTAACTGCTTAAGCCAACTAGACGAGAAGGGGGGAGCTTATAACAATATAACATCTAAAATATAAACCAGTTGTCTGCATTACTATTTTAAGTAGCGCACTGTATTAATATTGAGAACGATACGCAACACCTGCAGAACAAGAGAAATACGGGAGGCATTACGACCGCAATGGGGTTAATCTACTGTTATTTAAACTCGAGAGTTACTGCTTAGAATGATAAAGAGAGATTTAGAAACGCCTAACACAGTTTGTTATAATGGGGTCAGCCAAGTCTCAGTGTATTCGTGAATAGTTTCCATTTAATTAGACGAGCTAGAGAGTTGGCCAAGTCTCGGTATATTCGTGAACAGTCTTTATTTAACTAGACGTGCTAGTATAATAGCCTTTAAATCTCTTCCCCCTTTGCATACGGATAGTATTAAAGGGATATATGGCTGTAAAGATTGAGGAATTTGATTTTTGGGAGAATTGATGTAGGAATCTTTAGCTGATAAAGGTATTTATTTTTTTACAGCCAGAACATTGAGCACTACAAGTTGAGGGAGTGTGGTTTGCTAGACTAACATTGGAAGCAAAAGGAAAATAGATAAAAGTCTGTACAACATACAGAAATGAAATAAACGTTCAGCAATACAGGAATCCTATCTGTAGAAATAAGGTAGATATAAATTAATAATAAGGATCCAAGGAAATACGTTTATATCAGTAATAAGGTTAATTAATGGCTATACCTGTATTTATACTATTAACCCCTTGAATGCCCATGACGAGCTGGACTCGTCATGGTATACAGTTCTCGTGTGCCCATGACGAGTCCAGCTCGTCATGAAGCATCCCCTGGGAAATCCCTCTGGTGCGGGCACCAGAGGGATTCCCTTTAAACCAAAATAGTCCCGGGAGCTGGGGATGAGCTTCCCCAGCTCCCGAGGCCCCCCCCCTGCTTTCCCTGTAATGACGATCGGCGCGCACATGGGGGGGCAAATGGGAGCAGTAGCCCCCATCTGCCCCCCACTAGACACCAGGGAACTTTTTTAAAGTAAAAATAGGGGTGGGGGCTACCCAAAACGGGCAGGCCCATGCCCCTACCCCCCCCCCCCCAATTATTACACTCTTTCTGCCTCCTCCTGGGGGGCAGATGGGGCAGTGGATCCTAATCTGCCCCTTCGGGGGGCAGAAAGCCCACTAAACACCAGGGATTTGTTTTTAGGTTTTTTTAGGGTGGGGGCAGCCCAAAATGGACACGCCAATGTCCCCACCAACCCGCCACCATTACAGCCTTTCTGCCTCCCCCTGGGGGGCAGATGGGGCATTGGCCCCTAATCTGCCCCTTCGGGGAGCGGAAAGCCCACTAGACACCAGGGATTTTTTTAGAAACTAAAAATAAGGGTGGGGAGTGCCCAAAACGGGCATGCCCATGCCCCCAGCCCCCCAATTATTACAGACTTTCTGCCCCCTGGGGGGCAGATGGGGCATTAGCCCCTAATCTGCCCCTTCGGGGGCGCGGAAAGCACACTAGACACCAGGCAATTTTTTTAAAGTAAAAATAGGGGTGGGGGCTACCCAAAATGGGCAGGCCCATGCCCCCACCCCACCCCCCCAATTATTACAGTCTTTCTGCCCCCCCCCTGGGGGGCAGATGGGGCAGTGGCCCCTAATCTGCCCCTTCGGGGGGCAGAAAGCCCACTAAACACCAGGGATTTGTTTTTAGGTTTTTTTAGGGTGGGGGAAGCCCAAAATGGACATGCCAACGTCCCCACCAACCCGCCACATCACAGCCTTTCTGCCCCCCCCGGGGGGCAGATGGGGCATTGGCCCCTAATCTGCCCCTTCGGGGGGCAGAAAGCCCACTAGACACCAGGGATTTTTTTAGAAACTAAAAATAAGGGTGGGGACTGCCCAAAACGGGCATGTCCATGCCCCCAGCCCCCCAATTATTACAGTCTTTCTGCCCCCCGGGGCGCAGATGGGGCATTAGCCCCTAATCTGCCCCTTCGGGGGGGGCAGAAAACCCACTAAACACCAAGGATTTGTTTCTAGTTTTTTTTTAGGGTGGGGGCTGCCCGGAGCCGGCACGCCAATGCCCCCACCCACCCACCACCATTACAGCCTTTCTACCTCCCCTGGGGGGCAGATGGGGCATTGGCCCCTAATCTGCCCCTTCGGGGGGGGGGGGCGGAAAGCCCACTAGACACCAGGGATTTTTTTAGAAAGTAAAAATAAGGGTGGGGGCTGCCCACAACGGGCATTCCCATGCCCCCACCCCCGCAATCATTACAGTCTTTCTGCCCCCTCTGGGGGGCAGATGGGGCATTGGCCCCTAATCTGCCCCTTCGGGGGGGGGCAGAAAGCCCACTAAACACCAGGGATTTGTTTTTAGAAGGTTTTTTTTAGAATGGAGGCTGCCCGAAACGGGCACGCCAATGCCCCCACCCACCCGCCACCATTACAGCCTTTCTGTCCCCCCGGGGGGCAGATGGGTCATTGGCCCCTAATTGCCCCTTTGGGGGGCGGAAAGCCCACCTGACGCCAGGGATTTTTTCCGCGCAATTTTATTTAGGGTGGCGGATTTTATTTAGGGTGGTGGCTGCCCGAAACGGGCTGGCCAATGCCCCCACCCCCGCCACCATTACAGCCTTGCTGCCCCCCGGGGGGACAGAAAACCAACTAAATGCCAGAGATTTTATTTTGCACAATTTGTTATAGGGTGGGGGCTGCCCAAAAGGGGCATGCCAATGCTGCCAACCCACTGCCACCATTACAACCTCTCTGCTCCCCTAGGGGGCAGTAGGCCCCAATCTGCCTCCCAGAGGGGCAGAAAGCCCACTATCCACCAGGGATTTTTTTTGCGCAATAGTTTTTAGGGTGTGGGCTGCCCGAAACGGGCACGCCAATGCCCCCACCCTCCCCCCAACAAAAATGACTGTCTTTCTGCCCCCCAGGAGGCAGATGGGAGCTGTAGCCCCCAATCTGGACCAGAATGCCCACTAGAAAACCATGGATTTTTTTTGTTTTATTAGTGTAGGGGTAGGGGCTCCCCAAAATGGGCATGACAGACCCCCCAGAGAAATTCCAGTCTTTCTGCCCCCCCTGGGAGGGCAGATGGTGGAAGTGGCCCCTGATCTGCCCCCTGGGGGCAGAAAGCCCACTGGGTGCCAGCGAGTATGCAGGCTTTTTTATGCGTGGGGGTGGGGGCTGCCCAAAATGGTCATACCAATGCCCCACCCCCACAAAAAATAGCCACAGTCTTTCTGCCCCTTTAGGGGCATATCGGGATGAAACCCCCTTTCCCGATTCCCCCCCAGGGCGGCAGAAAGCCCACTGGGCTCTGACTTTTTTTTAGCAATGTGCCTACCTGTGCATTTTGGGCCCTAGCATAGTTAGCACGTAGGGAAACCTAGCAAACCTGTACATTTTTGAAAACTAGACACCGAGGGGAATCCAGGATGGGGTGACTTGACTGGCTCTCACCAGGTTCTGTTACCCAGAATCCATTGCAAACCTAAAAATGTGTCCAAAATAACACATTTTCCTCACATTTCTGTGGTGGAAAGTTCTGGAATCTGCGTGGGTCCACAAAATTCCACCCACCCCGCATTCCCCAAGTTCTTCCGAGAACAATGGTACCTCACTTGCGTGGGTAGGCCTAGTGCCCGTGTCAGGCAAGGGCCCAAAACCTATCGAGGAGACATCAAAATGACCTATCACAAAACAACCTGGTTTTGCAAAGGGGGTCCCATGAGTTCTTGGCCACGGGCTTGGCGGCCATCTAGGGAAACCTACCAAACCCACACATTTCTGAAAACTAGACACCCGGGGGAGTCCAGGGAGGTATGGCTTGCGTGGATCCCCCAAAGTTTCCTTACCCAGAATGCCCTGCAAACCTCAAATGTAGCTGAAAAAATCACTTTTTTCACATGTTTTTGTGTGGGAAAGTTGTGGCATCACCGGGCTGACACAAATTTCCCACCTCCCAGCGTGCCCTCGGGTCTCCCTATAAAAACGGAGCCTCACTTGTGTGGGAGGCGCTAATCCCCATGATAGGCAAGGGCCCAAAACGTATTGAGGCGACATCAAAATTGCCTATCTCAAAACGACCTGGTTTTGCAAGGGGGGTCACCTGGGTTTTTGGTCCGGTGCTCGGTGGCCTTCAAGGGAAACCTACCAAACCCACACATTTCCAAAAACTAGACACCCGGGGGATTCCAGGGAGGTATGACTTGCCTGGATCCCCCAACGTTTCCTTACCCAGAATGCCCTGCAAAATTTAGCTGAAAATATCTCTTATATCACACATTTTTGTGTGGGAAAGTTGTGGCATCACCGGGCTGACATAAATTTCCTACCACCCAGCATTCCCCCGGGTCTCCCGATAAAAACAGTGCCTCACTTGTGTGGGAGGCCCAAGTACCCGCGACAGGCAAGGGCCCAAAACGTGTTTAGGCGACATCAAACTTGTCGATCTCAAAACGACCTGGTTTTGCAAGGGGGGTCACCTGGGTTTTTGGTCCGGTGCTCGGCAGCCACCAAGGAAAACCTACCAAACCCACACATTTCTGAAAACTAGATACCCGGGGGATTCCAGGGAGGAATGGCTTGCGTGGATCCCCTAACGTTTCCTTACCCAGAATGCCCTGCAAACCTCAAATGTAGCTGAAAAAAATCACTGTTTTCACACATTTTTGTGTGGGAAAGTTGTGGCATCACCAGGCTGACACAAATTTCCTACCATCCAGCGTTCACTACGTTGTGGGCCCTTGCCTGTCATGGGTACTTGGGCCTCCCACACGAGAGAGGCACCGTTTTTATTGGGAGACCCGGGGGAACGCTGGGTGGTAGGAAATTTGTGTCAGCCCGGTGATGCCACAACTTTCCCACACAAAAATGTGTGAAAAAGATGATTTTTTTCAGCTAACTTTGAGGTTTGCAGGGCATTCTGGGTAAAGAAACGTTGGGGGATCCATGCAAGCCATACCTCCCTGGAATCCCCCGGGTGTCTACTTTCAGAAATGTGTCGGTTTGGCAGGTTTCCCTAGGTGCCGGCAGAGCTAGGGTTCAAAAACTACAGCTAGGCACTTTGCCAAAAAAGGGTCATTTTTCACTGCGAAATTGAGGTGTGTCCACGATGCGTTTTGCGCCGTTTCCTGTCACGGGCACTAGGCTGACCCACACAAGTGAGGTACCATTTTTCTCGGAAGACTTTGGGAAACACGGGGTGGGTGGAAATTTGTGGATCCACGCAGATTCCATAACTTTCCACCACAGAAATGTGGGGAAAATGTGTCTTTTTGGGCAATTTTTTAGGTTTGCTATGGATTCTGGGTAACAGAACCTGTTGGGAGGCAGTCAAGTCACCAAATCCTGGATTTCCCCGGGTGTCTAGTTTTCAGAAATGTGTGGGTTTGGTAGGTTTCCCTAGGTGCCGGCAGAGCTATGGTTAAAAAACTACAGCTAGGCACTTTGCCAAAAAAGGGTCATTTTACACTGCGAAATTGAGGTGTGTCAACGTTATATTTTGCGCCATTTCCTTTCGCGGGCATTAGGCCGACCCACACAAGTGAGGTAGCATTTTCCTTGGAAGACTGTTTTTTTGGTAATTTTTTAGGTTTGCAAGGGATTCTGGTTAACACAACCTGGTGGGAGGCAGTCAAGTCACCCAATCCTGGATTCCCCTGGGTGTCTAGTTTTAAAAAATGTATAGGTTTGCTAGGTTTCCCTAGGTGCCGGCAGACCTATGGTTCAAAAACTAGAGCTAGGCACTTTGCCAAATAAGGGTCATTTTTCACTGCGAAATTGAGGTGTGTCCACGTTACGTTTTGCGCCGTTTCCTGTCGCGGGCACTAGGCCGACCCACACAAGTGAGGTACCATTTTCTCCGAAGACTTTGGGGAACGCGGGGTGGGTGGAAATTTGTGGATCCACACAGATTCCAGAACTTTCCACCACAGAAATGTGGGGAAAATGTGGTTTTTTTTGGCAATTGTTTAGGTTTGCAAGGGATTCTGGGTAACAGAACCTGGTGGGAGGCAGTCAAGTCAACCCATCCTGGATTCCCCTGGGTTTCTAGTTTTAAAAAATGTATAGGTTTGCTAGGCTTCCCGAGGTGCCGGCAGAGCTATGGTTCAAAAACTACAGCTAGGCACTTTGCCAAAAAAGGGTCATTTTTCACTGCGAAATTGAGATGTGTCCACGTTACGTTTTGTGCCGTTTCCTGTCGCGGGCCCTAGGCTGACCCACACAAGTGAGGTACCATTTTTCTTGGAAGACTTTGGGGAACGCGGGGTGGGTGGAAATTTGTGGATCCACACAGACTCCAGAACTTTCCACCACAGAAATGTGTTTTTTGTGGCAATTTTTTTGGTTTGCAAGGGATTTTGGGTAACAGAACCTGGCGGGAGGCAGTCAAGTCACCCCATCCTGGATTCCCCTGGGTGTCTAGTTTTCAAAAATGTATAGGTTTGCTAGGTTTCCTTATGTGCCGGCAGAGCTATGGTTCAAAAACTACAGCTAGGCACTTTGCCAAAAAAGGGTCATTTTTCACTGCGAAATTGAGGTGTGTCCACGTTGCGTTTTGCACCGTTTCCTATCGCGGGCACCAGGACAACCCACACAAGTGAGGTACCATATTTCTCGGAAGACTTTGGGGAACGCGGGGTGGGTGGAAATTTGTGGATCCACACAAATTCCAGAACTTTAAACCACAGAAATGTGAGGAAAATGTGTTTTTTTAAAAAAAGGTTTAGGTTTGCAAGGGATTCTGGGTAATAGAACCTGGTGAGAGGCAGTCAAGTCACCCCATCCTGGATTCCCCTGGGTGTCTAGCTTTCAAAAATGTATAGGTTTGCTATGTTTCCCTAGGTGCCAACAGAGCTAGGGTTAAAAAAATACAGCTAGGCACTTTGCTAAAAAAGGGTAATTTTGCATTGTGAAAATGTGGTGTGTTCACGTTGGGTTTTCAGCCATTTCCTGTCACGGGGACTATGCCTACCCATACAAGTGAGGTACCATTTTTATCCGGAGACTTAGGGTAATTCAGATTTGTAAAGGAACTGTTATTACCTATTGACTTTCGATGCATTTCTGCCTTCCAAATGAAAGACATTGTGTAAAAAAGAAGTCATTTAAAAAAATTACTGATAATTCTCATGCTAGTATGAGTATTCCCAATTTCGGAAATGTGCAAATATCTACTGTTTCTAAACTCTATATTTTGTTCCCATTTCAGAAATACATAGGTGTCTTTAATACCGATTTTTCCATGTACACATTTTTACAGAATAATTACTATATACCCGGTACATAATAAAAAAAACATTGTTGCTGCTCAGTTTTTGGCTCTGGGTTCGTCCGGTTCTTGGTGAACCTATAAGTACTATATATCCCCGCAACCAGTAATGTCCAGCGGATGTAAAGGTATATTGCTTTCATAGAGCTGTCATAATTAGAAGAAGTTACAGGTGAAAACGTTGACACAAAAGGCTGTTTTTTTCAACTAATTTTCAATTTATCCTATATTTAACTGTTAGTTTCTATAAAGAAACCTTGATAGGTCTACACAAATTACCCCTTGCTGAATTCAAAATGTTGTCTACTTCTCTAAAATGTATAGCTTTCCAGGATCCATTGTTGCTTTTGTACCCATTTCTACCATTAACTGGAAGGAGGACGAAAGCACAAAAAATAGCAAAAATAGGTTATGTCCCAGAAAAATACCAAAACTGTGTAAAAAATTTTGGGTTTCTGACAAATGTCTGGTATCCCCTAAAAGCTGGGAAAATGGTGATTTCAGCCCCACAAACCCTTTTTTGATAACATTTGTAGGGAAAAACCCAGATGCTTTCATTTGCTGCCCGTTTTTCCCATTTTTCCCCAAAAAAAAAACTTTTGCTGTATTTTGGCTCAATTCTGTGACCCCTCCAGGGGAATCCACAAACCCTGAGAACCTTTAGAATCCTCATGATGTTGGAAGAAAAGGATGCAAATTTGGCGTGGATACCTTATGTGGTCAAAAAGTTACAGGGGCCTCAGCGCGCACTACCCCAAATAGCCAAAAAAAGGCGTTGCACAGGAGGGGGAAAAGGCCTGGCAGCGAAGGGGTTAAATATAGAGCGGAAACGGATGCTGGGACCTTTATCGAGGCTAAATTGTCGCTATATATCAGAAGATGGAGTCATTTACTACAATAATTGTGAGGTAAGAGAAAGGACCCCACTAGAGACATATGATTGACCATCAATAGAAGTGGAAATTAAATGGAAATCCACCCTTAGAATTGATTTTATATTGAATAGATGTTTGTTTAAATTGTTTCTTCAGTGGGGTGTCCCTAAACAGAAAATGGAATAGTTAGGACCAACAACATTGAAGATACCAGCTTAATCTAGGGAAAGTTCCGTCGTTTGAAGTAAGTCGTTTTCTATAGACCATCAATTGGATTGTTTATAATGAGTGAGGTGAAATAAGGGTGTATGAGTATGTATGCGATGACCAATATGAGGTAATCAGCATGGGACCCGTATGAATGATGTAAGATTGAGGAAGTATAATACAGTACCTAAATGGTTTGAGACAACGGTGGGTTGGTGTATTGGCACAAAGAACACTCTATTTAGTTGAAGGAATAGGTGGAAGGAGGGTGTTAGCTAAAAGAGATTCTGATATCAGAAACATTGATTCATTGCAGATTTGTTTGATGGCAGTGTATTGTATTTTATCTTGAAAAAATGTATATTCGCTTATGTTTATAGATTTTAAAGAACAGGAGTTTTGGAAAAAAAACTACAGTCTTGAAAAAGAAGGCATTATTTGATTAGTCCTTCGAAACGCGTCGACGCTCTCAAAATTGCCACAAATGTGTTTGTATATGGAATGATTGTAGACATTGATGATTTGAAAAAGTACACAACTAAGGTGGTCTAACCTTTGGTCTTGATTGTGGCTGTCAATGACAAATGCTATTGTCTATTGTTGTTTTATATAAAAAACTCTCGTATATAAATTGTGGTATGATGATGATTAACTGGTTTTAACATATTGAATGTAGCAATGAATGTCTTATTGTGATTTTTTTGTACTAAAAGGTATTTTTACCTAACTGTTTTTTGATGAAATACATTATATATTGTTTTTAATAAATCGTGGCTACTAATCCATCCACGACAAGTTCTTGTGCCAATATGCAACTGACTGTGAGCGGTCCCCTAAAGTGGACCTGAGTGAATGTCTTGTGGCTGATGAATGTGAGTTGAGGGATTGATTCTTTATTCCTCCCAGAGGACAAAGTTATATAAAATACCAGGCCCGTGGCTCGTGCTCTGTCCTGCGGGCCCCGGGGTGCGGGAGCCCCCTGTCCTGCAAGCCAACTGAGGGTCCGGGCGCTGGGGAAGGGTGTCCACCGGGCCCGGGGAGGCTCTCCCCAGCCTGGCTAGGGTTTGGAAGCTGGGACCGGGCCCGGGGCTCGTGCTCCGTCCGGCAGGCCCTGAGGTGCGGGAGCCCCTCGTCCTGCAAGCCAGCTCAGGGTTCGGGCGCTGGAGACAAGGGTCCACTGGGGCCGGGGAGGCTCTCCTCGGCCTGGCTGCTTTCAGAAGCAGGGACCTGGACGGTGAGCAGGGGTGGCTGGCTTTATCTGCTACGCTGGCGGAGCGTAGTTTTCTGCCCACCCCTAATTTTTATAACATTTTTAGCTGAACACTCCAACTTGATAAATCAACTGTTGCCTGCCAAAGAATTACATGTCTGAACAGAGACTCTTTGCAAGCGTCATATTATTCTATATGTCTATTATGATCCAGAGTGCATCTTAGCTGCATCAGTAACTGAGTCAGTGGTCAGAATTATTTCTTGAAATGTTAAAATATAACTCTCTGCCTTTTTTACCAATGATGGAAAACAGCATTTGCAAGTACGTCCAGATTGTTTTTTTAAGATGCCAAATGTGCCCAGGAAAGAGGAGCTTTAACCTATTCTTCAATTAATGTTTTTGGGAGATAGACAAGAGACAACATGGCGGATGACAGCAAGTGCACAACATCTATTTGAATGAAAAGTATATGTGGTACAATTAGCTCTAAATGATGGTGCTTAACTACAACCTCAGGTGTGGCAATGGCATTTTTTCCATTACAGGACAAAGGCTGCGGGTGAGACAGATGGTGGGCACTGTTATGAGCAGCAGCTGCAAGGGCTTCTATGGCATTACTATGTGCACTCCCCTATAGGACAAAGAATGTGAGCGAGGTGAGCCTGGTGAAACATTGGAGAGATTTAGACGAAGGAGGCATGAATTTGTGATTTCCTCATGACCTTGGTGAGAGGAGGCTGTAAGGGGGTGGTTGTTGGCCATGTGACGAAAACATGTGTGTGACAGGATTGTTGGAAGTGCCAAGCTAGTGCACATGAAGCCTGCAAAGGAGATTAGAGCGCACTCTGGTGTAAAAAGAAAAGGAGAGATGGGTGAGAGCACATGGAAGATGACAGTCACCTCAGGAGAAGGGAATTAAAGATATGGACAGACATTGTGGGGTGATCCCTGCACAAGGGATGCAGCAGTTGAGAGGGCACCCACAAAAAAGAGGATGCAAGAGGTCACAGTTGTGCATTATATCCTATGGCACTTGTAATACGGAGGACGGAATATCCCGTCCGCCGAACTCTAAATCAAGCCCTACGTCTGTGTCTTGCACACCGTTACATTATCACAAAAGAAAATGCAAGGAATAACATAATATTGCAACATTTCAACCAATGCTTTTTTTAATAACCACAATCTCCATGCCTATACAAAATTGCTTGTAATTCTCTACAATGTTGAAACATTCTTGAAAATAGGAGGAACCTTGGCCCAAAAGTGTTCCTCTTTCCTAATAGTGTTAAATATGTGACCACAACAATTATCTCTTCAGCATGTGTAGCATTTCCTGCAGCTCAATATATTTCCTGAACTTCTGTTAATGTATAATGCGCATTCATTGTTTATAACGCCTGTCAGCAGTGTCAGTTGAAACAAAAAACACATTGTTGCTGCTTTAACAAATGTCACCTGTTATCATAATCAAATAATTGTGATCAAGAAAACTTCCTCACAACAATATTTGCACTCATTTCTTTATTTAAATAAAAACAACTTACAATAACTGGAATGGATGGTGAGCACCCATACATGCTCAATTACATTTTCAGGAAAGATTATGGTCCTAAAATCCCTTTCTATGCAGGTCTGTCCATAGTGTTCCTACACATAGTGTTCCTGGTTAGGGTGCTGTCATAACGTTATGGGCCCCATTGCCCTGTGTCTAGAGCTTTGGCCCAGGTAATATTGCAACACTCTCTGGGTGCATAGTATGTGAGTCTCTAACAAAGCAAGCCTGGGCATGTTCAGACAGCGGCAGTTTTGAATCCTTGTTGAGGCAGATGGAGGGTTCCTCAACAAGAGGCTCAGGAAATACACAGACGGAACCCCCAACTCTACTGTCTCCCTATGCCATCTGTCTTATGTTGGACTGTGCATATTTGACTTGAAAGGTCTTTTCGAAACTATCTAGACAAATTCATAATTGAATCAAGACTGCCGTGAAATGGAACCCAAATGCAGATGGCTGCTACTCACTCTCCCCAAAACGCCGTCCCAATGCCATACACACAATCAGAAGGAGCCAACTGCTATGAAATGGAACCCTAACTCAGATGGCTGCTCACCCTTCCCAAAGTGGTCCCATCACATAATTAGCAAGCTCTACTAAGTATAAAATGCCGTCCCAAGGCCACACACAATCAGAAGCAGCCATCTGCTATGAAATGGAACACAAACGCAGATGGCTTCTCCCCCTCCCCAAAGTGGCCCAATGCATAATTAGCAAACTGTACTAAGTATAAAATGCAGCTTCCAAGGCCAAACACACATGCACACACACACAATTAGAAGCAGCCACAAAACGCGTATTTTAAGCTAGTGAACAGAGATGCCAGAACAACATGGACAAAAACGTCAAGCATAATTGAGGGGAGCAACCGGGCGATACAGGACAACTTTTGCTGCAGGTAAAAACAATGATAGCATATATAATTTAAATGTTTTTTTTCCATTCAATGTGTCTGTTTTTTCAGGTCTCAAAATGACTGCTTTTATTTATGGTTTGAAAAACAATGTGTGTCAGCTTGTAGCTGGTAGTTGTGAAAATGCATAAGCATTACAGTGTCCCCCCCAAAACAGGCTGATAAGACAGCCCCAGGTAATTTACTGTAATTATTCAAATGTGTGAGTAAAATAGGGGTGTCAGAGTGACAGCTATTTCTTTTAAGTGCCAGGTCTCAAGGACCTCTGTTGGGGTTTAGGTAACTGTAGCTGAAGCATGTCGTTTGTGTCATTGTGCTGCAATTGCTTAAGAGGCTGCAGGCCGCATGGTAATAACATCTGTTGTTTAAACCATGGTTTGCCAGGAGTTAAATTTGGCAGCAGGCTTTGAACCGGGCTGCAATGCAGGCTGTGACAGGCCATGGCCTGAGTTGTTGGTTGTGACCAAGGCCTCAGTGCAGCTATATAGTTTGCTAAGAATGCCAGTTCCAGCAAATTTAAAAGATATGTGTGTGAGAGAGTAGAGTCAGTGAGTGAGTGAGTGAGTAAGGATGGACGCATATGCCTCCAAGACCTTTGCTTCCTTTTAATACATGTGCTTGGCCTGTACACAAGTACCACTTCTTCTTGGGGTTGTTTGTTCATGCGCTTGGCGACAGCAGAAGTTACAGATCCCACCACATCCTGGGCAATGTCGCCGCTTTAGCCTGGGATTTTGCAATTTCATAGCCTCTTCTCAAGAGAGGCATAGCTCTTCTAAACAACCTACAGAAAGAACCTCCAAGTCCCACCACATATATAACAGGGGCCCCTTAAAAGAATGGTGGCCCTTCTTATCCGACGTAGTGTCTGTAATATTCCCTGTACAGAGTGGGGTCACTGTATGTTTTCATGATGACCATGACGGCTTCTTAATATTCGCAGTCACGTTGTGGTCTTAAATAAACCTTAACAGTAACTTTCTCGTATTTAAAGGACACTGACTCAGATTGATCATCAAAGTTCCTGATCGACATAGTGTCAAAATGGTTTTTAGAAATTGCTATGTAGTCAGGTTTGGTATATTGAATATTAATCACTGTGTTATTTTCTCTCTTCACCTGGATCCATTTTAGCAAGGGTGAATACCTATCCCTGATCCTCTGCAGCTCTGCAATGTCACTATACACGTAGAGTGTGTAAAACGATCCATTAATATCGGGGCATGTAGGGTCCTACTCAACCTGGCTTTTTATATGTTTTACTGTTCCTAAAACACTTCTTAATTTAACCATACAGCTAAACTATGTATCATGATTTATAAAAATGATGTTGTCGTCATATGGTCGCCTTTAGAGAGCCCCCCGTGCTTGCACACCGTGCAGGGAGCTTTCCAGCACCTGACTGTTACATTTCTTGGGCCACACCCTCCATTTGACAAAGGCCTGTCTGGTAGCCCTGCTACCTTTCCATTTCACAATCTTTTCAACCCTGTTGACCCTGTGTGGATCGTTCAGTACCTTTTGTAACTCTTCGCTGTAAAAGGCACCCAACACCATTTCGCCATCGTAGTCCTTTAACCTGTAAATGTATATACCTTCTTCAAGCTCCACACTCTCCACTATAAATATTTAATCGCTACCCCTTCGTAAAGATCCATTTCAACTTTGAAACCCTAACATAATCACCTTCTTTTAAAAGAGGCTTCTTTACCTTGGCAGCAAAATGGCTTCCATACACAGCTCTCTATACTGGTAAGGAATTATCGGTCATTACCTCTATAGGAGACATTTTGATGGTTCTGCGATAACTGGCGTTATAAGCATCTATAAACGTCTGTAGAAAATCCACTTATTGATAGGTGTTGTAGGCTGTGAAATATCTCCACATGTTAGATTTTAAAGTTCTGTTAAAACGGTCTATAACAGCAGCTTTTGCCTCTGTGTGCTTTACAAAATGATGAACAGAGTGCTGTAACAAATTGTTCTAATATTCTTTTCCGGCGTCTATTTGCAGTTTTTGAGGGGTCCCTGAAGATGGCTTTAAAGGCCGTGGTGATGCTAGTACCACTTTTATCACTCAGCGCTTCTGCAAAGGTGTCCTTGGACAATACATCTATTACTGTTAATATATATCGAGCTCCATAATTATGCTTGGCTAGATCTCGAAGAATGATTATGTTCGTCTGCCATTGATAATCTAGCTGTGCATTAACGATGGTCGGTCTCCTCTTAAAATGCCTCCTGGCTGGCTTGTGGAGTGAATACGCCTCTTCCCCAGATCACCTATGTGCTCTGTTTACTGGCTCATTTTCAACTAGACCCTTTCCAAACAGAGCTTCAGCACTTCTGAAGCTTCCGATCCCGCTTGTATCATGGTAAAGCTTCCCAAACCCATTCCCTGACATGGCATCAGCCCCTGCATCCCATGAAATGAAAGACAATGGTTTTGTGTAAGAGCATTTTATTAAAAATAAAGAATGTTAGCAGCACAGAAACAGGGCATATTTTATAGTTTTATGGTACACATATTGCTGTTGTTGTTGGACTGTTTGATAACTTTTCGTGTACATAAAATGACACATGCTGCATACATTACTAGGGACCAGGCAGATAATTTGCCTGAGTAGTCACAACTTTTGATATTTTTTTTGATAAACAAATTTTTATTGATTTGACAAAAAGACACCAGCCATACATTACAACACCACGAAGACCAGGGGTACAATCAATGATCTGCGCAACCCATTTTACGAATACGAATGAATATAAAACAACATATGTTAGGACAATCCCTTTGAGACTAAACCATTCCCCCCAACCACTTCCCCCAGATTCTACGATATTTCTTATGACACCCACATGCTTCATACATAGTTTTTTCTTGTGTGGCACACCAGTCGACCCCAGTCCGCAAGCATCTGACACATGGGGGGTCAGGGCATTTCCATGAGTCTGCTATGTCCCTTTTAGCCACCACCATTGCTGTAGTAAAAAACAACTTGTCATTCCTAGACCCATCCAGCCCATAAGTAATGCCCAGGATCTTGTGTTTCGGGTCATGCGGGACTTCCCACCCCCGTATTTCAGTGAGTTCCTCCTCAATGTCCCCTTAGAACCGCGCCAAGCGAGAAACCACAAAACCGGTCCTAGGATGCTTATTTCCGGTCCAGGGAGGACCTGACTTGGCAGTTCGGGCTGGACTGTTCCCATGAGGCACAAGGTCAAGACTGATTTCCATCTGGCCAGGTCTAAACTGGGGTGACAGGGTGAGCAAAAGAATGATGGATTTAACCCAGATCTCTTGACTGGGGGAGAATGTTTTGATTTGTTCTGCCTTCCGTCCATCAATTGTGTGTCTTTTGCTATCAGGTATAGTGGCAGACGGTGTCAGTAACGGGTAAAAGTCTCAAGGGGAAGCCCGGCCACAAGTTGGACAACAGTCCCCCCCACCCTAACCCATCCCCCACCCCCCACCCTACACTTCAGGAACAGAAGCAACTGTTGCCCTAACAATTAACAAATTTAACGCAAGACCAAACTAAAACGCTTGGGAACGGGCAAGTGTGGAGGACCCCTCCTAATGACAGGATATGCATAATCAAGTCCTTTGGGAATGAAAATAAAGGTGAGCTGAAGCTCCATCTCCGGCTGCGGAGCCAAGTCCAGCAGGCAGAAATGAGTTCAGGCAAGGACTCTCAGAAGCGTTGGACTACGTGAAAGATCTGTGTCCAGAGGTCCAGCAGAGAAGGCCGGGGCGAGGCACCTCCATGGTCCAGGCGGCCAGAGGAGCCAGATCGCCTCCCAACCAATGATTCTCCAGAGAGCAATACTGGTTGCCGTGAGGGGCCAAACAGGGAGTCTGAGCGGGCCCGCCGTTGGCCACGACGCCTGCCGGAGCAGTTACATTGAGGCCGAGGGGCGGAAGGCTCATTAAGGGCGGACCCAGTGTCCACATCACCAGGCGATGGATTCCTCTCGCCATCCGTAGTGGTCACTCCTCCGTTGCCTAAGCCTAAGCCTCCGCAGGTGTGTCAAAGAACAATGTTTCGTTGGAAAACACCACTTGCAGACGTGCCGTAAAGAGGAGCCTATATTGAATGTTAAGGGCCCTTAGCTTTTGTTTGACTTCGCCGAACAAGCGGCGCTGGCCCTGGACCTCGCGAATGTAGTCCAGAAAGACCATAATCGTATAAGTTTCATAGCGAAGTCGTTGTTATTTGCGGGTTTCGGCCAGGATAGAGTCTCAGTCCTTGAAGTTGAGAACACGCATGATAACTGGTCGGGGAGATGCTCCAGGTGGTGGTTTAGGAGCAAGGGATCGGTGGGCTCGCTCGATCGCGAACCAGGGGGAGGGAGCCCACGGGGACCCATGATTGCAGCCACTTCTCCAGGAAGTCCACAGTACAGCCCTGTTCCACCCTCTCCGGAAAAATCACCAGGCGGAGGTTGTTGCGCCGGGACCTGTTTTCTGCATCTTCTGCTCGCCGGTGCAGTTCTTGGGTTTGCGGCTGGAGCCGAGCGACCTTGCCCTTTAGTTGCTGGATGTCTTCTTCCACGGTGGAGATCCGGTCTCCTTGATCCGGGTCGTGGCGTTCCGGAGATCCTGTCGGATGAGGATCATATCCACACGTACCTCCGCGATTTTGCCCTTCACAGAGGATTGTGAGGTGTGGATAGCTTGTAAGATGGTAGACAGGTCCGCAGGTGGTGGGGGTTCCTTGTCGGTCGGTCCCCCTGTTGCCCCCATATTGGTCTGAGTAGCAGGGGTCTTGGCCGGTCCACCTCTGCCCATGATGACGTTCAGCCTGTGCAGGGGGCTCTTAGGATCTCACACGAAGGATGTCGTAACAGGGGGTCTTCGGTCCACCCCAGAAGTCCAATCAAAGGAGAAGACTCCTTCAAGGCCCATCGCCGCCCGGTGTGTGTGGCCGAGCCCACCCCTCTTGACAGGACCGCACTGCAGTGGCCAAGGGATATAGTTCCAGACCAGGGCGGAGCCAAGGCCCCTGCACTCAAGGCCCCTGGGTCGCACCGGACGTCACACGAGGTGGGCAGTAGCGGAGTGGCCGATGAAGGAGGCCTCCCCCAGGGCCCCACGCCGCTCAACGGCAGCAACATTTTATATTTTTACAGCTCTAAACACAATAGCTCAAGACAGGACTTCCTGCTCATCCCTCCTATAACTTTGTACACTCAGGATACTGATGGCATTCAAAAGATTGTACAATTCTCTGTCATACATTACAAAACCTTTATTTCTGAAATAATCTTTGGTCAGAAGCTCCAAGGCGATATGTCAAGCTGGTAATCAGTGATAGTATTAACTCCCTCCATGGCTTTTGTATGTGATCCAGTATTCATCCATTGTAGATAGCCATGCATTGATACACACCAGTTGGCTATGGACGTAGGACTGTCACACCGCATAGCCATGGGCAACTCACCAAGCTTCAGACAGTGCAGAGTTACATGTGGTATTTCAGCTATTCTCTTTTTAAGCAACACATATATCAATCTGGCAATACATATGAATCCTGGACGTAACTCAGAAGCATCTTGCATACAACAGAGTTTTGAGCTTGTCTCACTTGAACATCAGATCTCTTTGAGCGTGGTCGACAAGACCTTAATTTTATCTGGGTGGACATTTTTCTTTTCCTCAGCCAAACCATACAGCAACCTTAACAGTTTATATACTTTGTTCAGGTCAAGCAAGCTACATATAGGACAGATTGTTCTTGAACTGTATGAGTCATATAGACACTCGTGAGCCTCCTGCTGTGGATCATAAATGTTTTGGCCATAACAGAGGTTCTAATAGTTACGTTTGATACAAGCGCTCACAACACTAGCATCAAAACCTTTAACAGGCCATATGGCATCATAGGGTATGCCTGGAGCTTCCTTTTCAAAATCTACGATATTATAGGCATAAATACATTTCTTACACAGATCTTTGTTTTGGATTGTGGAAATTTCAGTCTGTTTTGAACAGCATAAGCAGTAAAAATTTGCAGCGTTAACCATTGGCGATATCCCCTCTGCCACGGCTCTTTTTGTTGATGCTTTCTATGGTTCAAAAAAGAGAGAAAGACAGACTTAGTTAAAAATAAAATATAGCCGCATATACAGTATAAGTAAGTGTCTATAAAGATTGTTACGAACCTTCTAATTTTCGTGGGATTCGGCAGCTGCTCTGAAATCTTGATAGTCGCTAAGGTCCATCGAGGCATAACCAGCTTTGGAGTTTGCACGCGGCTGTTGCACGATGATGAGCTACTGAGCTGATTCCTCCAGAAACCCCAGATCTTCATAGAATGGTGAGATAGGAGCTGTTATAGATTCTTCACGATCTTCAATGTCAATTAAATCATTTCCAGCATTTCCTTTTTACTCGAGGCTTTGCTGCCACTGCTTCAGCCCTTAATTGGGGATATCAATTGCGGCAAATCCTTGAGGTTGAGCTATTCCAACCGCCAGCAGAGCTCCTCATGACCACCCTCTTTATGGTCGCTCTGCTGTACGTTCTGCTCCATTACTGTTGTTGCAGGCTACGATAATATCTATAGATAGTGTTCAATCCACCATCAGAGGACATCTTTTTGATGAGGTGGAGCTGTACTCTTCATAATGACCAAGCGTTCTCTTTCTGGAGGGCGGCTCCTGGGTGTGACATAGGCTGTTCAGGGGCTCCTTATATGTATTCTAAGCTTTAGAAAATGGGTGTACTCTTCTGCATCACATCAAGGTCACCTAGCTCCAGGGGCTCTGGTTTATTGAGGGCTGCCACATAGCCCCAACTAGTGGCAGAACCATGAGCACGTGACTAGCATGTGACCAGGTAATTTCACTTCTGGGGAGGGCCCCCAGGGGCCCAGAAGTCCCGGTAACAGAAGTGATGTCACTTCTGGGGTGGTACAACTGTCACTTTTTGCTTGATGTGGAAGGTATCCCTGTTCACTACTCATACAAACAAAGATGCGCACAAAGCTCCATATAGGCCTGGCCATAATGACCATAACATTTGACAGCAGTGAGCATGTGGAAGAAAGTTGTTGGATATGTGTCATACTTTTCAGGAGCTCTGTTGCCAACTAGAGAAGCTGTAGAATAACCAGCGGGATGAATGACAAATAACTGAACACCAGGCCATCTGTTCTGAACTGCCAATGTAGGAATCTGCAGCTTGAAGTACTGACAAGTCAACTGCAAAGGTGCCACCAAGAAGAAGAAGGGGACATGTGTAAAAAAGGGCCCTCTGAGTGGAGGCTTTGAAGGGAAAAGGTGAAAGTTTTCTGGGGTGGCCCTGAGTTATGGTAAAGGCCTGCATGATTTTAGAGGCAGAGCATCAACGTGTCAATTGTGGCTCTTCATAGTAAATTATGGTGTACAACCCAGGGTTGTCTCAGATAAGAGGCACAACAAAATACCCAAAAATGTTTCTGTGGCTGATTGGGGATGTTACTTAGCAGCTGCACCACAGCTCCTGACTATTTTCCTCAGTTAGTAATGTCTATGTTTTTGAACAGTGCTGTGTTGGTGAATAAGCTCAAAGCACCCTTCTCTCCTGACTCCCCTCTTTTCAGCATTTGGTGTACAAGCAGTTCTAACTTACCAGTGGCCAGTACCCGAAAGTCTTCTGACCCTGCCAGTCTCTGAAAGGTCACTGGGACAGAGACGTTTTAAGGCAAAGGCAAAGTGGGCGAATGCCCAATACTCCCAACTTTCAAAGGTCTGAAACTCCACTAGCCACCAGAGATAAATGTTAAAAACATAAGATTGGGGCACCCTAAAACTGGCCAACAGTCTTCCTTGCCTCTCTGAGGTTGGGGAGTTGGATTGGGAGGGTTTATCCCAAATCTTCCTATCAGTGGGCAATTGCCCATGGCTCCTACCTTTGAAGAGGCGGAAAGAGGGAGCACTGGTTGGTAAGAATTTTGGGGATCCCACATGTAAGAAATCGGATTATTAGTTGTGGAGGATGTAAGGCTTGAGTGTGTAATAGGTCTACATGTGTCTCCTTACTGGGAATCAATCACCCCATTGTAGCACTTGACTCTCTAAAGGTAGCAAAGCAGAGCAGTCCAAGGCCTGCTCAGGGGAAGTGGTGTGGGTTAGTAATCTCCATTTGCTGGCATGCAAAAACAACACTAAATAAGTGATTGTTCAGTAAGTGCATTTTCTTTGACAAATAAACAGTACATTTATTACACACACACTACTAAACACTATGCCTTAAATTACAAATATGAACAGGTAGGTCGAAATACCTTTGGTGACACTCTGAAATCACATTTGACCCATTTTGGATCATGACCCCCTTAATCACAATACTTCCCCCACCTACACAAGGTAGAACATCACAATATAAGGGAGTGCATTGTTAAATAAAGCAGGCCTATTGGATTTGGCAAAGGTTCACCACATATATAAGGCAAGCCTATTGACTTTGTCAAGGGAATCACCACATTATAGGAACAATAATCACATGTTAAAAATCACAATGATATCACTGGAATTGATAAACACAATCATTATTAATAATAAATGCATTGGAATGTTTCTTAAATACCATTATCATCAATGCACTTTAAATAAAGCAATGGGATCAAAATAACGTGTCCATGTCTTTCTTTTACAGGTCACATAAAATTCAGCCATAGGACCAACCTCTAGCGGCCCCTTCATTCCTGAGCTGCAAACAAAAAGCTACACCTCTAGACTGCTTTAAAAACTACAAAAAACTCTCCTGGTAGCATGGATTCAATGACATAAAAGACTTATGGATATTTGTTTTAATACAGCTGGGGTCCTGTGCAGCTCCTGCAGCTCCCCACAATGCTCCTTTATGTCACTGTGGTAATCCTGCCCAGATTTGTGCACAACATGCAGGAGCAAAACATATAAAAAAAAACTTGCAGAGCATTATGCAGCGCTCCCTTGCCGGGGCTGTTCTGGAGCTGGGTGTCTTTCCTTTCTGGTTATTTTTGGGGCACCCTCAACCAACAAAGTTGAGAGGTCTTTGGGGCGAGTCCCAAGTCCCCCATGGCACTAGCTGGCTCCCCAAGTGCAGCTCCTGTGCTGCGTGGGAGCCGGTATAGGCATCTTTGCTCTCACAGAAGTGGAAGCAAGCTTCATGCTCTAGGAGCAGAGAAGATTATTTTTGGACCCCTGCACCCCGAGGCACAGGAGGGTGGAGGACTAAGTATCGCTCCCAAGGCTGAATGAAGGACAGCATGTGAAGGCACTCCCCTCCCCCCAAAAATACAATCGTGCTTGCACCAACCCCCAGGAGGTTGGCCCGCCCAGGGGGAATTTTGTAAATGGCTACTGAGTGCCATACGTTTGTTTTTCTCATTGGGGAAGAAAGGTCAAGTTCTTTCCCCATGCATATCTTGGCCCCCCATTGGCCCAATTCCCACAACCTTGGTCTTGTTTTGCTTCTGGTGGCCAAGCCTAGCCACTGGAAACACTTTCCAAAAGCCGTCTGGCCTCTAAAAGGTGCACATTGCAGGGAGCTGGTTTCACTGTCTCCCTGCACCAACTTTCTCTTTTGCCTTGTTCCTGGCACTCCTCTCCTACTGCTAGAGCATAAATGCCCAGATCTAACCCCAACTGGTCCTCAGGGGGCAGGCACCACTGGCCCTAGAGAGACCCATCTAGTCCTGGGGGGTCAGCTGTAGACAAGGTCTTCAGTCCATCAGGGAATCAGGTGGCTTTTCCTTCCAGCTGTCCATGGTGTTGATGCTGTTGCTGTCCAGGGTCTTGCTCTTTGTCTCTCTTGTGCCAGGGTTTTTAAGCAAGGATAGTAAGTTATAGATGCCAGCCACTCCTGGCCAATCCTAGGATGCTACGTCATCCCTCCAACCCTGCCCCAGCCCCCCTGCACAGCATTCTGGGACAATCCAATATAGCATGGGAAGGGTTTCTATTTGAAGAGCTCCTCCGGGTGCCTCAGTTCCCCCCTAGCTGACATCGCAGCCAGATACTTGTTGGAATGAAAATGTTTCCGTTATTTTGCTTGTGCATTATTCTATATAAGTTAGCATTCGCGGCACCATTTTATGTTTGGCCGCCATTTTGAACTATGATCAAAACTAATTCTTCCCTACTCGAGAAACGGCATGTGGTAAGTTTCGTTTCTCCAAGGTTGGGCCTTGCTTTGCTAATGAATTCACTGTTCTTATTAGTGCATACCATTCCCACTAGATAGAGGACTTCTCCCACTAGTTTAGTAGCGGGCACGGACAGAGTGACCTTGGGTAGGAGATAGTGTGTGCCCGGCCTCAGAATCGAAAACCATCCTTCTGTACTTCTTTGTTTAGCTGCATCTGCCTGGAAAATTTCATTATGGGCGTGCCTTCATTAATTCTGTATTGTACATAATGTATCTCCATGTTTGCTGATGTCAGTCCCTTTGCAGCACTCCTAAGAGACTGGGCAGACCGGGTTCCGCTCGAGTGTATCTGAATAAACATATTTTGGTTTGTATTCTCTACTGTCTGACCGACTCTTCATTTGGTATGGCAGGCTGAGAGGTGGTCGTGAGTGACCTGGGTGACCCTAAGCGGGCCTCTTCCTTCATACTTTCCCATCTAAACTTCAAAGGAGAGAGCCTCTCCTGTGTTGGCTCCAAATGTCTGGGTTGTCTCCTTTGTTCAGGAGCCCTGGACTGTCCCAACCCAGGTGCAGAGTGACTGCTAATTACCTGATGCAGATTTCCCCACACACCTTTTCTTTTTCAGGAAATGAATTATTGATAATGTCTCCTTTTGTGTTGAGAGACCTTTGTTCCCTCTGCTGAGGAGCAGAGTAATTAACTGGGCCCAGCAGAGGGACAAAATACCTGAAATTTGATTCTGAACTGAGCCAGAGAACTATGACAATTCCAGACATCTTATAAGAAAAACATGTATGTAAATAGGATCTGCATATTCAAACTATCTGTGCAAATTTCACTCCAGTTTAACATCTCACTGAACTGTGTAGACCTAAGTGGAGCATAACTGCACTTTAAAGCAGATTTCACTTGTATGTACAAAACAGTGACTCTCTAGATTTTCTAGTAAACCCTACTGACCTACCTATGAATGTCCACTAATATTATAAGGCGTACCACCAGAACAGCAATTACCCTAGCAGGGTCCCTTCTGTGCCATGCTACCTGTGTGCAAGTACCGGGCTGCGCACAACAGTAGTCTCAAGTGCACACATGCATGTGCACTCATGTTCACATGTAACCAGACCAGAGCCTCTTACTCTGGCTGCGTTGCTGCTGCCTTATCTTAAAAGAAATAGACATGTGAGCAAAATGTGTGATTTAACCAAAGATTGAGGTTTGCATTGCATTATGGATAGGAAAATGTAATGGGATCAACACAAGTCAAATTGCGCTGGACTACCCTGGGTGTCTAGTTCACAGAAATTAATGGGTTTATTAAGTTTCCCTGTGTGGTGGCAATGCCAAGGTGAAAGATCACTGCTACCAATACCGCTAAAATGGATTGGTTTTGAAGGCGAAACTTTGATGTCTACGCATTGAGTTTTGGGGCCTTTCCTGTTGTGGGTGCTTGCCCTATCCACACAAGTGTGGTACATTTTCATTGGGAGAAGTGTGGCAATACAGAGAAGTGGAACATTTGTTATTATCAATTGAATATGAGTTTTTGGCCTCCAAATGTGAGCCAGTATACAAGATAGAACATGTTTTTCAAAATTACCTCTGACTTACATAGTACTGGTTATCCAAAAATCAGAGTTGTACAGATCACTACTATTCATAAACTATGAGATCGTATGCCTAATTGAAAAATGCATTGGTTCTTCATGGCTTTTTAAAACAAATGTGTTTTTACTATATGAGTCATAGCATTGTTGATACGCAATGAAAAATCATAAACTGCAGCTCAATTGTTGGCTTTGGGTATCGCTTGTTTATTGACAACCAATAAACACTCCATATCCCTGAGACCAGAATGATCTGATGGCAAACACAATTATAGAGAAAAACATGGTCACCTTTTTTACCTTTTTTAAGCATAATGTTTCTATTTCAATTATTAGTTTCTTGAGAAAATCCACCAGGGATCTATACAAATGATCCCTTGTTATATGTGTTTCAGAAACGTATGGCTTTCCAGGTTCATCCATGCAGTTTACCTTGTTTTAACCACAAAGTGCAAGTAGGTTGAAACCACAAATATTAGAAAAAATGGATTACCACTTAAAAATTAAAAAAAAAACCTGGTAATTGTTTTTACAAAAAAAAAAAATACATTTGGTATATTTCGATTTTTTCTGAGTTCTCTCCAGGGTAATCCACAAGCCCTGGATACCTATAAAATTCTCATGATGTGGGGCAAAAAATATGCACATTTCACCTGGATACCTTTTGTGGAAAACGTTAAGAAGACTGAAGCATGAAGTACCCCAAACAACAAAAAATGGGTTCAGCACTAGTGGTAGAAAAGCCTCATTAGCTAAGGGGTTAACAATTCACTGGGGGCTCGTAAAACCATCGAAGGTTTTATGGTTTGTAACTTTTAACTGACTAAAGTGTATAATAAGAAGAATATTAATAAAAATATTAAGATTAAGAATAAAAATAGGAATAGGAATAGGAATAATATAGCACCCACAAGGCCCAAACATTATGATCCACAAAGGAAATTTGTGAATAATAATAAGAAGAAGAAGGAGAATAATGTAGCAACCACCTGGCCCAAGCATTATGACCATTAAAGGTAAATTGGTTTCTGTGATGAATCAAAGCACACCTTCAGTGATTTAGCACAAGAAGTAAACCCTTTGTTGGGAAAATCTTTGTCATATGTGCGCAACAACAATTCAAACAATACTGTTGACCAATAAAGAACTTATAAGTTCTAAACAAGATAATTAAAAAGACAAATATTTAATAATGACGATATCAGAAATATGAAGAAAATCAAATGAAATGATCAAACTTTATGACGGACATATGGAATGCCTCATAGAATGTATTAGAGAAAGGCATTAAATGTTATCCAATGGGAAAGGCAAACCATAGCAATTTCATGGAATTTCCGAGGACATAGCCACTTTGAGTGATTGCTGTTGACACCGGTTGGTGTTCGGTTCTGATTATAATTTCTATTACTTATTAAGTCTAAATGTTCTAAACAAGGGCCCCCAAAATCGGTCTAGGCCCGCAGCTTCATAAATCTTTACAATGGCTCTGCTCTAGAAGGCTCCTATTCTTTAGAGAGATACAGAAAGGCTAAATGTTAGGCTTTGTTTTCAGTACCCTTAGCAAGCCAATGAAGACCACACCCCCTCCCTGGGCCTAAACAAGACCTACATATGTTTACATGTCCTCTAAGCTCTGGTGTTTGCTCACACATGTTCCTACTTTGTCATATAACTTTTATAAATAAATACAAACTCCCTGTGTAACTGGTGAGTAGGTCAGTGACAACTGAGCATTCTACATTTGCTTTTAATGTTGAAAGATTGTTGATTCAGTAGCCTTGCTTGCTAAAAAGAAAACATTGTCTAATTACTTACAACAATCCTGAATTATTGCTCGAAGCAGGGTACCTAATATATCCCAGACAGTATTGGTACAGATCAAAATATAAGGATACTATTAGTGTGGTGCGTTGAAATACTTGGGAAACTCTGGAATTTTTTCTACAGCTCAAAACCACTTACACGTGTTCAGGAGAGTAAATGATATTCTGCTGGAATAAAATGTTGTCATGATGAGAATGAATGTTACATATCTGCTTACTTGCATCAAACGCACTTTAATGATGTGAAACATTGTCTATTGTCCAGCTCAATCAGCTAGTCATGTTAAAAAGAGATAATGGAACTCTGTCTATTTGATATATGTGTAAGAACATGAAATATTATTTGAGGGGGGTGAGACCTCATAAAATCCAGTAAAGTTACCCTCTGGTAGAATTCCACAATAGTAGTGAGGTTTGAATTAGAGGTAAAGTATTTATGCAGTACTCAAACAGTAATAAAGACAAATCATTTTAATGAATAAAATGACACCAAAAGGACAAAATTCAATCAGGAGAACCAGAGATATGACTTTTTATAGTTGAAATTAAAAAAATTGCATTAGAAAGAGCAAAGCACCAACCACAGTTATCTGTCGTGCTAGAATTGGATAAAAGTCAAACTTGAAAAAACTTTAAGGCTGACCGCAATGGAAAGTGGGTTACATTGTGGGTCAGAATCAGGGATCAGGTTCCCCCGGTGGAATGCTTACCTTCAGACTTAGAAATTATTGTGGAGAAAAGTGGTAGTTGACAAGTTGTTTGCAGGGCAAGCTGGATCTGGTGCAGGGCTCAGCAACGGTGTGCTGCTGAAGAGCGGGGTCCCAGTAGACGAAGGAGGGAAAGCTACAAATGGGCGAAATCCGGAGTCTCTGGTCAGCAAGGGCTCTACCTTAATTGATTGCTGCTCAACCTTAGCCCTGCTGCCGCTCTCAACATTTGGACTTAGAAAGTTTGCTCCTTTGGTTTGATTTTCTTCATATTTCTGGAAGTCAGATCTTGTCCAGGGGGCAAACCAGCAAGTTGAATCCGGCTGGCAATTTGATGTTAACAGCTTCTACTTGATGGTGGTCCCGATCTCACGACAGTTCTTTGGAGGAAAAGTTGGCAAAAAGTTTTTAAGTACCGGATTTATCAGTTTGAGGTAGGAGTACACTCTAATACCAGTCATGGGTCCAGGATCTGTGAGGCACCACGTAGGGTGTTACTCCAAAAGAGTTATGGAGCAGCTCCCCCCCCACTGGGTTTGGAGAAAAGATGTCTAGGAAGACAAAGGGGGCAGGCCTAGGTGCGAGCTATATCTGCCAGTGACAGGTTATGCACCATTTGAAGCTCAGGAAGGAGATGGCCACAACCCCTAGGCCATCTTGCTCAAGGAAAAAAAACACCTCTCCATACCCAAGCTTTTTGTCCACTGTCTGGGAGCCATCCACATCTCAGCAGCGGGGAGCCATTCACCAGTCACCTGACAGTGATACTGGTGAAAAGCCACATTTGGTTTAGGCAGGTAAATGGCAACTTTTTAAAAACTGTCATTTTCAAAACAGTTATATAAAATTGGACTGTACTATTAAGTTAATTTTTTAATTACTATTAAAATAAGTTTTTGAATCATCCAAAAAAGAACTATAGTTATTAAGGTCATCTGGCTGCTCCCAAACCAAAATGAAGCATTATAAGTTGTTATAATGCACCCAAGTGTTTCGCTATGAAGCACAAGCCTTGCTACAGTGAAAAACAACGTTTTCACAGTCAGGACATGTAAAACTTTAAATATACATGTCCTACTTTTTATATATCATTCACCCTGCCCTCTGGGCATTTAGGGGTAACTTATAGACCTGACGACATGTTTTACAATCCTACTTTCGTGGGTGGCACAAAGAGTGCTGCAGTCCTCAAGATGCATTTCATTTACAGACCATGGGAACATATTGTACCATAGATCAGGGACTTACAAGTAAATTTAATGTGCCAATCAGTTATATGACAATTTTATCATTTTTAAAAGGGAGAGCACAAACACTTAACCACTGGTTAGCAAGAGTAAAGTGTGCAGAGTCCTATGGCCAACAAAATGAGTTTGGCTACAAGAGAGAGATACCACACAAAAGATGGTGATTTCCAACATACAGATAGATACAAAAAGCAGCCTAGGGACTGTGCATTCTGCTCAACTAACACGCACGGCCCCTTCCCTGCCATACTCTTGATTATGTTAATAAGCTCGTCCCCTTTTTCTATTATTAAGAGCTTTGTCCCGCCTTTTGGATACACAAACAGATTAATTCTGTCTTAGTGATATTAATTCACACACAACATTATACTCAATGAAATTGAAACACTATGGCCCATCATACCATGTAGCCATTTCGTGTAAGTACTGGTTGCAAATTAGCAATTCAAAGATTTTGTTACTACACATACATATTATTGATGTGCCACATTAATTTATTTTTTAAGCACATCAACCTTGTTCAAGATCCCCATCGGACTTTTGCGGATGCTTTTCATGTGTCATTTCCCTGATTAGTAGCTATTCTGCCCATCTTCCTAAGTCTTCCACTGCCTTCCTTGCTGTGGATCTTTGAGGTGAGCCGCTGAGCCACTTTTCTATCCTACACACCCACTCAAATCTTGCCACTGAGTTATTAATTCATGGTATTTTTACTTACCCTGTAGGTAGCTCATTCTTCTGTCCTGATGAAGACCCCCCGCTTAAGGAACTACTGGCCCTTGCGCTAATTGGGGTTGAAACGTCGACTCCTTTAACCTCTACCTGTACTTTAAAAAAATGCCCATCTGTAGATGATGAAATATGCATTTACAGGGTTTTGCAATTTGTGTGCCCGATTCACAGAACTAACTTAAGACAAAATCCTAAACTTACTACCATTTTCGTATTCACAGAAGGCACTTACTCATTTTGGTATTCACAGAAGACACTTACTCACTTCGGTATTCACAGAAGTTAGGAGTCCTAACTTTAGGACTCCTAAATGCCTTCTGTGAATACTGAAAGTCTTAAAATTAGGATTTCTCTCAGTTTAGCAGTCCTAAAGTTAGGACTCCTAACTTTACTACTACTAAACTGAGATAAATCCTAATTCTATGGCTTTCGGTCTACACAGAAGGCATTTAGGAGTCCTAAAGTTAGGAGTCCTAACTTTACTACTACTAAATTGAGAAAAATCCTAATTTTAAGACTTTCGGTATTCACAGAAGGCATTTAGGAGTCCTATAGTTAGGAGTCCTAACTATACTACTACTAAACTAAGAATAGTCCTAATTTTAAGACTTTCGGTATTCACAGAAGGCATTTAGGAGTCCTAAAGTTAGGACTCCTAACTTCTGTGAATACCGAAATGAGTAGGTGCCTTCTATGAATACCAAAATGAGTAAGTGCCTTCTGTGAATACCAAAATGGTAGTAAGTTTAGGATATTGTCTTAAATTAGTTCTGTGAAACGGGTCCATGGAGTTTATTAGTTAGTACTTTATACATTGTTAGACAGGTTCCTTATCAATCCATTGTAAATATTGTATTTATTTGCACTTATACTCTCTACCCCCACCCCTTCACTAGCACTCCCTTGAGCACCTGTTTCACTTCATGTGCATTGGAGCAACCAATCAAATTGTTGATTATGACCTAACTTATATCATAACCATTTTGAGATTTGATAATCAATGTTGTCTATTTATGTTTGATTTTGGGTGTAATATATTTCCACTCTTTTCGGTTGGACCTACTTTTTTCTCTACTATAATTGGCCCAGGTCCGGCTGAGTTCTGGGTTCCCCTATTGTTCTGTAACAATTGTGCTCAACTAAGACCTTCTTATTTATTGGTGGAGATCATGGAAGTATGGCCCTTTGTTTAGATTACACCAGTGTTCCAGGATGTGACTTAGATGTGTTGTTCAGATAGCATGGGGATGCCTAAGGAATAATGTGTGCTTCTAAGTTATATAAATAACATATCAGCCTCACATATAACCTGGTCAGGTGGGATATATATTTTTTTGGCCTAACACTTAGACAATATTGGGCAATTTTAAGTCAGAACCTTTTGTCTTGCCTTGTGGGGTGCCACAGGGCTCCTCGTTGAGCCCTACATTTTTAAATGTTTATGTTTCCGAACTAGCTCCTCTGATCAGAAGTTTTGATCCAATACCTACCGCTTATGCTGACGACACCCGGTTGGTTATCTCAACAGTGGACAAGAATGTGAACTATTCCATCAAACTTCATGACTGTATGGTCACACTAAGCAACTGGATGATTAGGCAGTGCTTGAAGCTGAACTCAAGCAAAACTGAGGTGGTGTTGTTTGGTAGCCTTTTTCCACTGTGGTCACCAGTTTGGTGGCCAGACACCCTTGGCCCCCCTCCTACACCAGTAGCCAAGGCAAAACATTTGGGGGTCATTATAGATGAGAAACTCAATTTTAAGTCTCAGATCTGTAAGGTGGTGTCCTCCTCCTTCCTTACCATTAGAACTTTACGTAAGATTCTTCCATTTATTCCCATATATACCAGAAAAACAGTATTGACCTCCCTTGTTTTATCAAAATAGGATTATTGCAATGGCTTATATATCAACCTACAATCCAATCTACTCAGACGGTTACAGGCGGTACAAAATGCCGACGCTAGACTAGTCCTGGACGTTCCCAGGTATCAGTTCATTAGATCAGGGATTCAAGATTTGTATTTGGCTACCAGTTGGTCAGCGTGTTAAATTCAAGACTCTCTGTATCGCACATAAAGCACTGTACAGAGAAGGACCACAATTTATTTGGGACTTCTTCAGTTGGTATTCTCCAAATAGACTGGTACGCTCGGCCACTGCCTACCTGATGCCCACCTCCAGATCTAAAAGGACGAACTGGGGGGGAGGAGTTTCAGCTACAATACTATCAAGGAATGGTACTCACTTCTGCTTTCTCTTAGGAAGACTTCTTCCCTGCTTGAGTTTAGGAAACTACTCAAGACATGGCTTTTTAGAAACTAGCTTTTGTCAACTCAGCATGGAAGACCGGGAGCGCCTAGACACCCACGGGTATTATTGTGCTATACAAACTGTTATAACATAACATAACATGAAACCTAGTAGATAATGATTAATATGCTTTTTATTACTGTTGTTGAGGGTCTGCCCACAACAATGGTAACATATAGCATATTATGTGATGCACTCCGGCATATATGGTTTGTGCCTTGGCATTTGTTAACATGTATTTGTTATAAAAAAAGGTATTTAACCAAAACCAGGATCCAAGAAGTAATTTGTGCAACAAGGTATAGATGACACAGTTAAAACGCTTCTGGACATTACCATCAATAAAATGAATAGGCATCATGTTATGGCTGCAAAGGAAAACTTGCACTGGTTGTAGACCACTTAGAAAGGGAATTTCTGACATACTGATCAGCTATTACATTTGCTAGTTTTAACAAATATGTATACAGAGATAACAACAGACACTTCTAGACGAGATCAATTTATGTAAATAAGCGAATCTGTTCAATATTATGAACTTCCATACAGACTAAGGTATTTTGGAAGCACTGTAAGGATACTCAAGGTACCCACACCTGAGCAGTAAATAACCAACACAAAGATTATGTGGAACCAGAACATTATTCTGGGAAATAAGAGCCTGACCCTAGAATTTTGGGACAAGGTATTAACAATTTCACTCCTTATTGCTAGAATATGTTGCTTGAGTCTTCTTATTACATTACGTACAACCCTTCCTTGATGTCAAGTCTTTGCATGACTGATTTGATAAACTAAAGATAAATAACTTTGGGGCCCATATTTGAGGTGGAAAGGCAGGGTCCGTAAGAAAAAAGAACTATAGTCTATTAAGATCAAATACCAGTGCTCCAGGATCATCATTTCAGACATCATTCAGCAAATTCTGTGATGAAAAAAGATGACTCTGAGTAATAAAGATGGACAGTATGTAATCAAACAATTTATTTCCAGAAGACATTACAGTGGTGGTGGGGGCATCATTACATAGTAAAGGGCAGGTACATAGTTTACAGAGAAACACAGCATGCAGTCAATGACTAGCACAAGCATAGAGGGTGCACAGAGGTAGAGCATTGAAGGAAGGTGCACCAGTACAGTTATAAAATTAACTGTTTTCATTGTCCAAACCACAATGTTGAATTGCATATTGCAATAAGAACCATTGTTTTTAATTTCTGAACAATGAAACACTGAGTTGGTCATGATGATATTTAAAATTGTGACTTGCAGGTCAAACCATTGGGAACTGGTGCATTAACCAGCTAAGCTATTTTACTGGTTCTCAGAATTAATATTTGTGTTTGTTGGGGAGTAACAGTAAAATCAATAGTTGGGTCAGTGGAACTGTAGATTGCCAAGATTGATTGAGGCAGACTAAAGCAGAACTGGGGCTACAGCGAAGAGAAAAGCAGAAGGGAGTGAGAGGAAAGTAGTGAGAGAGATTTTTCAAACCGAAGGAACAAAGATAGCAGTGGGCGAGCGTGGAAGATCAGAAGCAGGTGAGGAAGTGCACGTACAGTGGGCATGGGAGGAGAAGAACAGGATCGTGAGGTAACTGAGAGGCAAGTGACGGAGGATACATACAAATATGAGTGTCAGTAAAAGCAGGAGAATGAGCAGGGAAGAGGAGTCAAAGAGTATTTTAAGTTTTTATCTAGCATAACTGTAATCTGCTTCAACCATACTTTGTCCAGGGTAACAAATACCTAAAGGATGTGCTCGTAACTGATGTTTTGAGCCTCTCTTTCACCTCTTGGTTCCCAACACAAGAAGTGCTGATTAGTCTACTTAGTCGAAATAATTGCATTCTAGCTACAATCTGAAGTTTGCCTTCTTCCTTACTCATGATCACAGCCTTCGGGCACCTGTAGGCTCCCTTTCCTAGAATCTATTACATGTTCCCCACAGCAGAACCCTTTCTATAACGCGATAAATGTGTGTCTTGCTTTTGATTGCAGAGCAAGCCCCAATTAAGTTTACACTCCGGTCGACAGAACCTGTGATTCACAGACTATTCTTTTTTTTCCCTTGTTATTAGACCCTTTGAGGCATGTGAGTAGATTATCTATAGCTTAAGCAATGGCTGAAGGAGACTGAACCTTCCTATAGCACCTCTCTGTGTAGATATCCACACTATAACTATAATGTCCTGTAACCTTTGTTTTTTCATTATGTCTAAATATGTATATATAGACAAATATACTGAAAAAAAACAAAGGTTAGAGGGACGTTATAGTTAGGCTTAGATTTCACTCATACAAATCAATGGATTTCAGAAGTTATACTTACCTGAGCTAACTTTAACATATGCCCCCACACTGCACTGCTTATAACCTCACATATTACATCACTCATTACATGGTCAGTGACATCACTGATGACATCACTGATGACATCATCCACAGAACCCCTCACACACCCACAGAACTTCTCATATACCCACTCCCACACAACCACTCACATACCCATTCATAGACCCATACAAGCACCCACTCACAGATCGATTGAGCCACTCACACAACCACTAACTCACCCATACAGCCACTCATACACCCGCAGTCCCCTGTGGGAGCTGGCATTGCTCTTGTACACTGGGAGCTGCTGGAAATACAGCTCCCTGCATGCAAGAGCAATACTTTCATCTGGAAAGAGATGAAAATTCCGCTCCTAGAAAGCGGGAGCACTTTGACAGCTCCCGCTTGCTGGAAGTGGAGTGTTTGCTTTTGCTTGACGGGAGCTGTCATAGCTCCCTCTAAGAAAAAACAAACAGGTATCTCCGGAGGGTGGGTGCCTTAAGAGACAGCAGGAGCCAGCCCTGGGGGGTGGTGATCCCCAGGGCCATATATGGGTCTATGAGGGAAGCCGTGCAGCTCCCCTCCTTTGTTGTACACAGACCGGTCCTGGGGGGGTGGTCCCTGGGTCTGGGGGTTCACATGGACCCCTTCTTTAATGTTTATTTTAGCCCCAGGGAGGTCCTTGGGCCCTGGGAGGGGGGGTTCTGTGCAGCTCCCCAATATAATTTTTTATTTATAGCCTCGGAGTGGTGGTGGTCCTGGAGTCTGGGGGGTCCATGCAGCCCCCCACTCAATATTGTCTTTAGCCCCAGGACGGTAGTGGTCCCTGGGGCATTACTAAGCCCTTATAGAGGGGTCCCTAACACCCACCTCCATTTTTATAATTACATTTTGCATACCCCCGGGACCTGGCCAACCCAGGGGCTACAATTATAGCAAGTGTGGGAGAACATGCTTGTTTCTTTTTTTAATTCACGGCAAAATTAATGAATATTTGTGAATTTCCCAGTGAATTAGGTAGTCATACCCTGCCCCTTTGCTTTTTTCTGTGATTTATTTGGGACTCGGTGTTTAAAGATGGCTGCCAACACTTCCTGGTTGAAGTGTTGGCAGCCAATCAGAGCTCTGCAGATCTTTCCACAAGCTCGTCATTATTCACGAAGGATCCACGCTTTTAGCGATCCAAATTTGTTTTCCCGTTGATAACTTTAAAACTACTAAACAGATTTACACCAAATAACAAAAAACATGTTTTCTGTACCACAACCAACTTTTCAGCCAAAGTTGGGGTAATTCACTTCAGCAGTTCAGCCTGTAACATAAAAAACACACTTTTTTTCACCCCACTTTTTCTCAGCTCTGAATTAACGGATCACCCTGAAACTTTTCGTTCACAACTAGAATCACAGGCACACTTTCTTTGGAAAATGTTGTGAAGATTTGACAAGCGGCGCCAAAGATATAGACAAGTGAAAAAATGCTTCTCCTATGGAAACATGGTTCTACCTATAACTATTAATATACATATATATATTTCCTACTGGCAGTCGCCAGTAGGTTTTTATAGTTAGGACCTATTTTCCATAGGAAATTCGCAACATTCTATTCCCAATAACGTTGGCGCCGGTTGACGAATCTTCGCAAAATTTTCAAAACTCGTGGGGCGCTCCGGTCCGCTCCTATCTTGAAAGTTTTGGGGTGATTTGTCAAGCGGGGGCCGAGAAAAAAGGGGGGGTCCCAAAACGTGTTTTCACCATTCAATTTCCAATAGGAAACTTTAGACACGGCTACAGCCCGACCTGCGGAACGGAATTACACCAAATTTGGCAACAAGGTAGCCTTTGCTTCAGAAAGATCCATTTTTGTTAAATGGTGTAAATCCGTTCAGTAGTTCCTGAGATATTAAAAAAATAAAACGTTTTTATATCTGGGCAGACCCTAACCCTCCGAGCACAAGCTTGGCTCTAATTGGCTGCCAACACTTCAAACCAGGAAGTGTTGGCAGCCATCTTGTGCCTCGCTTCGAATGAAAATCTTCGGGTGCTGCTGCTGGAGGATGGAGGCTCGCTGCTAGCAGATGGGGCGAAGATGCCTCTTGCTGTCTAAAAGCAGGCAATTGAGAATGACCAGGCGTTCTCATTGTCCCCCCCGGACATCAGCCTGGCCACAGGAGCGTCGTCGAGGAGTGAGTTTCCCGGGCGGAGTCTGGCAGCCGTAGGTTAGAGGGGGCCCTGACGAAGTGTGTTGCCCGCATTATGGGGCTTTTAGTAAATATACATTATATACATGAATATATATTTCGGTCGCTGCGATATGCACGTGCCCGAATATGGGGTTAGCAATTGTAGGGATAATGAGGCCGCGCATTTGTGGGGGCGGCGGGAATGGTGGCAGGCTGCTGAGCAAAAAAACATCTGCGGAAACCGGATCTGTTTCAACGCACGATTTCGGGAGGCTCTCTATGCAGGCAGGTGCCTCCCCTAGGCATCTTTAAGGGACATTGTGTGTTACATGCCAGCTGAGTGCACAAGATACTGTAGGATTGCCCTGGGGTGTTTGAGTGCACAAAACATTGCAGATTCACGTGCAGTCACGAGCCTCAGTGAGTCCTCCGGAGCCACTGAACACACTGCGTCACATCTGCTAAGAGTGAAGATGAGGGCGCTACATACTGTACTGCTGTCCGTGCACTGGCCCTTGTGTGTATTTATGTCTGTCTGCCTTTCTTCTGGTGACTTTTGGTAAATATCGTTATATCGGATAATGTGCTTTTACTAAAGGAAAGGCCAGAAGTCGCCTAGACCAATGGCTCCGTTCTCTGTACATAGAGTGACGTGTAATGAGTATACAAACAGTGAATGTGTATATACGTGCTGTTCAGCTCGAATAATTAAAGTTGGCTCTTCATAGCCTTCTGTGTTACATTCTAGTTCTTTATTTTGGAGTCAGATGAAATTTTGTTTGTGGGGCTCCGAAGAGTCTTCTGGTTTCAAAGTCTGCCCCTGGGTGTCGGGGTTAGGGTGCAATGGGGGTGAAGAAGCGTGTGGAGGGTGGGGGTAGATCTTCAGGGTTGGAGGGGGTGTACAGCTGCAAGGCGCGATGAAAAGGCTTATAAATACATTGGTGGGAGGGAAGAGTTATGGAGAGGGCAGGTCAGAGAGTAAGGGGAGACAGTGACAAATGATGGCAGAGATGGGAAGTGATTAAGAAACAGGGGCTGACTGAGGGGGGGTGTCATGGCCACAATGTTCCCACACCCCTTCGTCAAAGCTCCCCCTCTCTCTCAGCGAGACCCTCTGATGACCAACGTCCTTGTACGCACTTAATAAAAGAACACAGGTGACCACAGCCTCCCTCTGCCCCCAAAGGCCGAGATTCAACATACATCTTCGGGTGGGAGTCGCTGCACTATAGGAAGTGCCCATAACATAAGATGACATGACATATGCCTGATTAAGGAGCCGAGATGGGTGGCCAGAGCAGACCTGGCAGCTTGAGAGGTGTGGAGAGAGGGAGGAAGGAAAGTGGACATGAAAGGCAAGGGTGCGCTGCAGACGGGGAAGGTAAAGGGGGAAGGAAGAGATAGTTGGGTAAGTGGTAGGGAGAAACTGCAGACAAGGGGAAATGAGTCAGGTGAGGGCACGATGCGCATGGGGAAGAGAAGTGTGGGTAGGGGGAGATGGCGATAAAGAGCAAAGATGTGGGAGTCTAAGAAAAAGGAGGGAGATTATTCGACATGGTAGAGGAGAGCAAAGAGGGGAACTGGACACAGGGAAATAAAGGAGAGGAGAACTGAAAGGAGATATTGAGAGGAAGAGACTAGGTGGGAAAAATGAGAAAAGTGCAGATATCGGGAAGCTAAATATGAAGCCATAATACTATGATTTTATACAGCGCTACTCTGCCATTGTTTGGGCCTTGAGGCGATGCCTGCGAGGTGAAGGGTGCGTTTCTGCTAAAGGTAGGGACTAATGCAGGCACCCCCAAGGGAAGGGAAGGAGTAAGAGCTCTTTGGGAGTAGAAGGGGAGTAGGTAGGTAATACCTATGAAGAAGATGGGGGGAACAATGGGGGACACATGGCAGGACATACCGAGAGAGAGCTGGGGAAAATATATGGCGGCGGAGAAGCATGGGGCTGACGGGTTGAGCAGGAGAAAGAACTGTAGATATGAGGTGGGGGGGCAGATAAAGGGCACCGGAATACGGGAAGAGACACAGAAACTTAGAGAATTAGAAAAGGGAGTGAAATGGGGCAGGAGAAGGGCATCAAGAAAGTAGCTGACGAGGGGGCACATTGTGGTGGAAGAGGGAATGAAACAGACAGAGATGGGTGTGACAAAGTGAGACATGCGAAGAAGAGGTGGGGATAAAGGAGAGACATGGGAAGGAGAAGAGCAAAATGAGTAGAGAGCTGGCAAGAGATGAAGAGAGGCAGGCAAGGGGTGGATAAAGAGGGGAGAGGAGGTATAGGGTAGTGACGAGGAGAACATTCATGTAAAGGGACACAATGGAGATCTACATGTTGGGGCGCTGAAAGGTGGGGTGAAATAGGAATGAATGCAAACATTGCGGAGATGTGAAAACTAGGAAAAGGGGAGGAGATGTCGCTTGCATCTGGGTCTCTTATACACAATACATTTTAAAGAAGAGAGATAAGACAAAGAGACAGGAAACTAATGAATGATACATGGAGACAGGTAAGTAAGTAGAGATCAGGCACAGACACGGGACGGGGGAGATGTGCTGGGAGAGAAAACATGCCAGGATGACATGGGGTGAGGTGACAGATAAGCAGAACATAAAGAAACAGAGAGAACAAAGAGGGGCAGAGCCTTCCCCCTACACGCCTTGGCAGGCCTTCAGAAGCGTCCTCATTGGGACTTCAGCAGCCTCCTCTCACAACCTTCATGCCTTCTCACAGCCTTCCCCCTACACGCCTTCTCACAGCCTTCCCCTACATGCCCTCTCACAGCCTTCCCCTACATTCCTGCTCACAACCTTCCCCTACATACATGGTCACAACCTTCCTCTACACGCCTGCTCACAGCCTTACCATACATTCCTGCTCACAACCTTCCCCTATACGCCTTCTCACAGCCTTCGCCTACATGCCTCAGCAAGTCTTCAGAAGCGTCCTCATTGGGACTTCAGCAGCCTCCTCTCACAGCCTTCCCCCTACACACCTTTTCACAGCCTTCCCCTAAAAGCCTGTTCACAGCCTTCCCCTACATGCCTGCTCACAACCTTCCCCTACACGCCTGCTCACAACCTTCCCCTACACGCCTTCTTACAACCTTCGCCTACACACCTCAGCAGGTCTTCAGAAGCGTCCTCATTGGGACTTGCGCAGCCTCCTCTCACTGCCTTCCCCCTACACGCCTTCTCACAGCCTTCCCCCTGCATGCCTTCTCACAGCCTTCCACCTGCATGCCTTCTCACAGCCTTCCCCTACACACCTTCTCACAGCCATCCCCTACACGCCTTCTCACAGCCTTCCCCTACACGCCTTCTCAGAGCCGTCCCCCTATACGCCTTCTCACAGCCTTCCCCTAAATGCCATCTCACAGCCTTCAACCTACATGCCATATCACAGCCTTCCCCTACATGCCATCTCACAGCCTTCCCCTACACACCATCTCACAGCCTTCCCCTACACACCATCTCACAGCCTTCCCCTACACACCTCCTCACAGCCTTCCCCTACACGCCTTTTCACAGCCTTCCCCCTACATGCCTTGGCAGGTCTTCAGAAGCGTCCTCATTGGGACTTCAGCAGCCTCCTCTCACAGCCTTCCCCCTACATGCCTTTTCACAACCTTCCCCCTACAGGCCTTCTCACAGCCTTCCCCTACACGCCTTCTGACAGCCTTCCCCCTACACGCCTTCTCACAGCCTTCCCCCTACACTACATCTCACATCCTTCCCCTTTACACACCTTCTCACAGCCTTCCCCCTACACGCCTTCTCACAGCCTTCCCCTTACACGCCTTCTCACAGCCTTCCCCAAAACGCAATCTTACAGCATTGCCCCTACACGCCTTCTCACAGCCTTCCCATACACGCCTTCTTACAGCCTTCGCCTACATGCCTCAGCAGATCTTCAGAAGTGTCCTCATTGGAACATCAGCAGCCTCCTCCTCTCACTGGGACATCAGCAGGCTCCTCCTCTCACTGGGACATCAGCAGCCTCCTCCTCTCACTGGGACATCAGCAGCCTCCTCCTCTCACTGGGACAATAGCAGCCTCCTCCTCTCACTGCTACAAACCCCTGTCCACTACGCATGCAATCCTCTAACCACCTATACACTTGTCTTTCACACCTTCAATTACCCAGGCAGTACCCATACAATCCATCAATCACCCTGTCACTCCCCATGTACTCCTCCACTCAGCCATCCAGCACCATGTACTACTCCATTCACTGCACCAAAACCCAAACACTTATAAATTCACACAGGCACTCTTCTTGCAGTACTCTAATCATTCAGTCACGACCCAAGTACTGACACAATGACCCAGGCCTTAACACACTTCTCTTTCACACCTTCAATTACTCGGGTAGTGCCCATACACTCCAGCAAACATCCTGTCACACCCCATGCACTCCCCCACTCAGCCATCCAGCACCATGTACTAATCCAAACACTGCACCAATACCCAAACACTTATAAATTCACCTAGGCACTTTCCTTGCAGTACTCTAATCATTCAGTCAGTACCCAAGTACTCAGGCAGTGACCCAGGCCTTAACACATGCACTGCTACACACCCCTGTCCACTACGCATGCAGTCCTCTAACCACCTACACACTTGTCTTTCACACCTTCAATTACCCAGGCAGTACCTATACACTCCAGCAATCACCCTGTCACTCCCCATGCACTCCTCCTGTCAGCAATCCAGCACCATTTACTAATCCAAACACTGCGCCAAACTTAAACACTTATAAATTCACCCAGGCACTCTCCTTGCAGCACTCTAATCATTCAGTCAGTACCCAAATACTCATGCAGTGACCCAGGCCTTAACACATGCACTGCTACAAACCCCTGTCTACTACGCATGCAGTCCTCTAACCACCTACACACTTGTCTTTCACACCTTCAATTCCCCAGGCAGTATCCATACACTCCAGCAAACATCCTGTCACTCCCCTTGCACTCCTCCAGTCAGCCATCCAGCATCATGTACTAATCCAAACACTGCGCCAAAACCCAACCACTTATAAATTCACCCAGGCACTCTCATTGCAGTACTATAATCATTCAGTCAGTACCCAAGTACTCATGCAGTGACCCACTTGCTCTTCTATTCTTCTCCTGCCTCTTTCTGCACCCCTGTTGCTTCATTCTGCACTTTCCATGCTTCTTTCTGCACCTCTCTTGCTTCTTTCTGCACCCCCTTTGTCTCTTTATGTACCTCTTCTGCCTCTTTCTGCACTTTTCTTGCCTTTTTCTGTACCTCTCTTCTCTCTCTCTGCATGTCTGTTGCCTCTTTCTGCACTTCATTTGCTTCTTTGTGCATCCCTGTTGTCTCTTTCAGCACTCGTCTTCCCTCTTTCTGTACCTTTCATGCCTGTTTTCGCATCTCACTTGCCTCTTTCTGCACTTCTCTTGCTTCTTTCTATACCTTTGTTGCTTCTTTCAGCAATTATCTTGCCTCCTTCTGCACCTCTTAGTTAGAGGCAGTTTTAATCCCCTTGCCATATTATATACTAGGGCCAAACAAGGGAGGTCATGCCAATCACAGGGGTACCCCAACGTATAGTGTTCCCTAGTGTATTAAGGTGTTTTAGCTGTATTCTGTATCTTTTAGCATAGCACTGGCTCTATGACTGGTTAGTCCGAGTCAGTTACCACCACTACCCATCTGAAAAAGTTGAGGGTACAGGATGAATTTGCAACAAGGCCTCTTTCTGCTCCTCTGTTTGTTCTTTTTGCACGTCTTCCTTCTTCCTGCACTTGTCTCCGTCTTTGAAGACTTCTGTTGCTTCTTACTGCATTTCTTTTTCTTTTTTCTGTGTGTTTTTTCTTCTTTCTTCACATGTCCTACCTCTGTAGGCATAGGTAGAAACTATCATTTAAAAAACCTTAGAAATTAACTGAAAAAAACATAGGTTTCAGGCACATTATAGTTACAAATTAGCATTTAAAAAACCTTTGAAATTCACTGAAAAAACCATAGGTTTCAGGCACGTTATAGTTAGGAATTAGCATTTAAAAAACCGTAGAAATGTACTGAAAAAACCATTGTTTTCAGGGGAGTTATAGTTAGTTGGACATTTCACTCGTACAAAACCTTTGAAATTCACCCATTATAGTTAGTTCAGCTAACTATAACTTGCGTGTCCACATGGCACTGCTGATGACGTCACATATTACATCACTCATGACATGGTCAGTGACATCACTGATGACATCTCAAATGACATCACTGGTGAAATGTCCAACTAACTATAACGCCCCTGAAACCTATGGGTTTTTCAGTGAATTTCTAAGGTTTTTTAAATGCTAATTCCTAACTATAACGTGCCTAAAACCTATGGTTTTTTCAGGAAAAAAAAAAAATATATATATATATATATATATATATATATTTTCACTGAAAAAACCATAGGTTTCAGGCCTGAAATAGTTAGGAATTAGCATTTAAAAAACCTTAGAAATTCACTGAATAAACAATAGGTTTTAGGGGTGTTATAGTTAGCTGCACATTTCACTCGAACAAAACCATTGAAATTCCTCCGATCTACTTAGTTGTACTAACTACATCTCGCGCGCCCGCAATCCACTGCTGATGATGTCACATATTACATCATCCATGACATGGTCAGTGACATCACTGATGACATCTCAGATGACATCACTGATTACATCATCCAGAGAATGTGGTTTGATTCGTCATGTTACGAAGTCACCCACCTGTTCTCCGGTTGTTTCCTCCTCGATGCCGATTGATCCCAAATCCCTTCGCAGCTTACCAGAGCAACCAGGAAGTTACACTAGCCGCTCTGAGAAAACCCCCAAAGGGAAAGGGGAGTGGGAATGAGAAAAACAAAGAAAAGAACACTGAGATGGTTCCTCAGCTTCTTGACTGCTCCGAAGTGGTGCAGGTTTTCTCAAGGGGTGAAGCGTCAGCGAGCCTCTTTTTTTTTGTGTATCTACAAAAACATATATATATATATTCTCATCAGAACTTATCCTTCCTTATTAGCAAATTATTATGCTCTCTTAGTTTGAATCTAACATACCCCAAAGGAATTAGCTCATTGTCTACCTTCATACAAAAAAATATTACTGCTGTCTGGGTACTAGATTCTGCTTATAAAGAAATGTCAAATAAACACAAATGTCACTCTTGAGTTAACATCACAATTTTAGCGGAGTTTGTATTCAACATACCTTGAATCTTTGCAGATTTTTTCCCAATGCTTCATGAACTAAAAAAAAAAAAAAGAACAGCAAAAGAACAATACCAGCAAATACCACTGCTCTGTTTTTTAGAGGGGTTTTTTTTTGGATCACAAATCACCCATCATTAAAACATATTGGGAATCTGTAGTTTTGATGCGGCTCAAAAATATATATAAAGATATATTTCAAACTTTTCCATTAACAATGACAATCCTTCCATTGTAACAGGTATCTTCCAAAAATATGGCAACCTTTTCACGTATACATATATATATATATATATATATATATAACAGTCTTCTTTTATCTATATCTGTTTTTTCAAAGGTCAACCTTTCTCTCTCTAACAACACTTTAGCATTCTATTATATTTGGTCATCTTTGTTTAGATCAAATGTTCAGAACATCGTTCTTTCCAATGTCTTTTAAACTGTTCTTAAAATGACACCTGTGAAATAATGTTCGCGTTCAAGAAAATGTTTCAAAAGCTTACCACTTCCTCTGTAACAAAGTCCGCTTTCAAAAAAGGAAAAATTTTCAAAAGCTTACCGCTTTTCCTGTAACACATAAACTATACCGTGTCCAGTGATCTCTTTTGTTTTTCTTGTTTTGCAGGAACACGGAGATCGCTGGGTGAAGGGACGACGTTCCGATCGAGACCGGAAGATTGTAGGAGCCGGAGGGGTCTTGGAACACAGAAGAACCCGGAACGGAAATCGCATCGGGAAGACGCGCTGAAGACTGGATCGGCAAAAGATGCAGCCAAAAGGATCGGAAACAGGTGAGTACTCCGTCTTGCAGTAAGCGAAGCATCTGGCAGAGGTGAGTGGGGGTTTTCATAGGCAGGGGAGAAGGCATGTGGGTCATGTTTCACGTGTCTTGCATATGCTGCCGTGTTTATAGTACACGTGTTGAGCTCGGCTGGGAAAAAACGTGCGCTGATCAATGTTTTCTCAATGATGTGCATGTGAAGCTAACAACGGATTTAGCACATGTGACAACCTCTTGGGGAATAAATAATCATTGGCAAACACAACGATTCATATGGCAACCTTGTTCTTAGGAATAAATAATCATTGGCAAATACAAGTCGATTCCCACAAACTCTAGGTATTAACATAATAATTATTTATCCAGTCATTTCTTTTGTCAAGTGTTAGGTGAGCATGATAAAGGAACACATAGGTTGAGTACTATTGAGCATAATAAAGGAACACATAGGTTGCGTGCTCAGAAGAGTAATCTTATTTTAACACAGATTGTGGTTTTCTCGTAACACGTCATTTAAATATGCATTATATATATAGAAATTTGCATTGAAGAATGAGTGGATATATAAATATAAATATCTGGATGGAGGATTTAGTAGCAGTGTGATTGACTGTTTACTTGACTAATTTATAGTGTCTCACTAAATCTATTGGATAGTGACTAAACTGTGTGAATATCTGTATCACTTTGTCAGTTGTTGTGTAAACTGCTGCACTAGTTGGTTACTAGCTACGTGAAAGTCTATATTATTTATTGATTAGTTAACTGAGTATTTGTATGGGAGAGTGAATGTGTGTGTGGTTTGGTGGGGGGTGTATAACTGCCCAAAGATATGTGAATAGTTGATTCTTCAGTAGGTATATGAAGTTTAAACTACATGTTATAACAGTTGTTTGGGTGAGTGAATATCTTTATGGGTGTGGCGATGAGCAAATATATGTCTCAATGGTACATGTCCAACAAACTAGAAAAATAAAAGCCAGTGTATGTGTCAGTTGTTGTATATAAATAAGTATACATAAGACTCAGTGATTGTATGAGTGACTGTATGGATAACTGTATAGTTGTAATAGTGATTTTAAAACACACTAAGTATGAGCTATTATCTATATGAATAGATGAAGTGGTGTTTTTAAAAGTGTATGATCCATTGTTTACATAAGTGAGTAGGATGACTTCATAAGTGATTAGGATGTGTGCTGGTGTGTGATGTCGATATAGGTGTATAAGTATAGTTGATAGTGTTCTATTGATCATTGACAGCATGTATGAGTGAATCTATAGGTAAGTGATTAGATGTGTGTACAGATCTAGGAATCACTCAGTGGGTGTTTAGAAACTTGTATTGGTGTGTCAATGATTTTAAATCTGGCACTCTCTATTTTACAGTGAGTGATGAAAGGTTATACTAGTGTATGATGAGGTGTATTTGATTGTCACGTGGATCATGTCATCAGTGATGTCATCAGTGATGTCATTTGAGATGTCATCAGTGATGTCACTGACCATGTCATGAATGATGTAATATGTGACATCATCAGCAGTGGATTGGGGGCGCGTGAGATATAGTTAGTACAACTAACTGTATCGGAGGAATTTCAATGGTTTTGTTCGAGTGAAATGTCCAGCTAACTATAAAACCCCTAAAACCGATAGTTTTTCAGTGAATTTCTAAGGTTTTTTAAATGCTAATTCCTAACTATATCAGGCCTGAAACCTATGTTTTTTTCAGTGAATTTCAAAGGTTTTTTAAATGCTAATTCCTAACTATATCAGGCCTGAAACCTATGGTTTTTTCAGTGAATTTCAAAGGTTTTGTAAATGACAATTTTTAATGTATTAATTGTTATACTGATTTTTTCGATACTGATTTACTACATTGTTTAAACTGTTTATTTTTAGATATTTTTTTTTATTACATTATACATTACAATACAAAATATACTTTCTCAGAATGAATTACTTTAGTTTAAATACTTTGCAAATAGGCAATAGACTTTTAAGTACAGTAGTTACAGTTGTTGCAATGGGCAACACAATTTCAAACACAAAGCAACATTGAGCTCAATGTGAATTTCTAGTCAAATGCAATTAGTTACTTTATGGATTACTTTTCTAACCACAGGACTGGATGCTAGATTCAGTCCTTGGACATCTCCTGTAAACAGTTGAGAAAAAGCGTTTTGGTTACAGTAGTGATTTTTAAGGATTATTATTGTATTTTAAAAGTTGACACTTAGAACATTTTTCACATAGAATCACCAATGTAATCCTACGGCATAAAAAATTCACTTAGCAGGTAAGTAGTGTTAGCGTTACTTTTTCTTACTGAGTTTGTGGATCCCGGATCCAGCACAGGTGAATCTCCTGTAAACAGTTGAAAGAATGTGTTTAAGTCATACAGACGATTTTTTAGGAATATTTTTAGTTTGTGAAAATAGACACTTCGAAACTTTTCTAAGCACACAATGGATGCCTATGGAAGGAAATACAAGTTACTGGTAAGTACGCTTAGAATTACTTTTCAGGGTTAGTGCTGGGCTAAAAGATGCAGCCCTGGGTTCTCTCCTGATAACAGGTGAGTAAATCGTAATTCGTAGTTTGGCTGATTTTAGAGGAATATTTGTACGTTTAAAAAATGGACACTTAGAAACTTTTCTGCTGAAAACCACACAATGGATTCCTATGGAAAGAAATACAAGTTACTGTTAAGTACGCTTAAAATTACTTTTCAGGGTCAGTGCTGGTCTAAAAGATGCAGCCCTGGGTTCTCTCCTGATAACAGGTGAGTAAATTGGAATTCGTAGTTCGGCTGATTTTAGAGGAATATTTGCATGTTTCAAAAATGGACACAGAAACGTTTCTGCTGAAAACCACACAATGGATTCCTATGGAAGGAAATACAAGTTACTGGTAAGTACGCTTAGAATTACTTTTCAGGGTCAATGCTGGTCTAAAAGATGCAGCCCTGGGTTCTCTCCTGATAACAGGTGAGTAAATTGGAATTCGTAGTTCGGCTGATTTTAGAGGAATATTTGTACGTTTCAAAAATGGACACTTAGAAACTTTTCTGCTGAAAATCACACAATGGATTCCTACGGAGGAAATACAAGTTACTGGTAAGTACGCTTAGAATTATTTTTCAGGGTCAGTGCTGGGCTAAAAGACGCAGCCCTGGGTTCTCTCTTGATAACAGGTGAGTAAATTGGAATTCGTAGTTCGGCTGATTTTAGAGGAATATTTGTACGTTTCAAAAATGGACACTTAGAAACGTTTCTGCTGAAAACCACACAATGGATTCCTATGGAAAGAAATACAATTTACTGGTAAGTACGCTTAGAATTACTTTTAAGGGTCAGTGCTGGTCTAAAAGATGCAGCCCTGGGTTCTCTCCTGATAACAGGTGAGTAAATAATAATTCGTAGTTCGGCTGATTTTAGAGGAATATTTGTACGTTTCAAAAATGGACACTTAGAAACCTTTCTGCTGAAAATCACACAATGGATTCCTGTGGAGGAAATACAAGTTACTGGTAAGTACGCTTAGAATTATTTTTCAGGGTCTGTGCTGGGCTAAAAGATGCAGCCCTGGGTCCTCTCCTGATAACAGGTGAGTAAATTGGAATTCGTAGTTCGGCTGATTTTAGAGTAATATTTGTACGTTTCAAAAATGGACACTTAGAAACTTTTCTGCTGAAAACCACACAATGGATTCCTATGGAAGGAAAAACAAGTTACTGGTAAGTACGCTTAGAATTACTTTTCAGGGTCAATGCTGGTCTAAAAGATGCAGCCCTGGGTTCTCTCCTGATAACAGGTGAGTAAATCATAATTTGTAGTTCGGCTGATTTTAGAGGAATATTTGTACGTTTCAAAAATGGACACTTAGAAACGTTTCTGCTTAAAACCACACAATGGATTCCTATTGAAGGAAATACAAGTTACTGGTAAGTATGCTGGTCTAAAAGATGCAGCCCTGGGTTCTCTCCTGATAACAGGTGAGTAAATCGGAATTCGTAGTTCGGCTGATTTTAGAGGAATATTTGTACAATGGTAAAGGAAGGGGGCAGGGCCTGAGGTGACATGTGCAAACACGCCCTGTGGCGCGTTTTAAGTTGGGGAATTTATTCCTCTTCAATCCTGCGGTCCCCTGGGGGCCAACTAGCCCACCAGGTACCTCCAGTATGCATCAGGGAGCTGCGTTGCAGAGAGGTGTTCAGAGGCCACGCCCCTTTTTACAACACTCTGCAACGCAGCTCCGTGGTGCTTCCTGGAGGTACCTGGTGGGCTAGTTGGCCCCTAGGGGACCTCTGGATTGAAGAGGAATTAATTCCCCAACTTAAAACGCACCACAGGGCGTGTTTGCACACATATCACCTCAGGCCCCGCCCCCTACCTTCACCACTGTGCAAATGCGCCACGTGGCATGTTTTTAGTGGGGGATTAAGTCCCCTTGAATCCTGAGGTCCCCTGGCGGCCAACTTGCCCACCAGGTACCTCCAGTATGCACCAGGGAGCTGCATTGCAGAGAGGAGTTCAGAGGCCACACCCCTTTTTACAACACTCAGCGAAGCAGCTCCGAAGCGCTTAAGTTGGGGAAATCATTCCTCTTCAAACGCACCACAGGGCGCGTTTGCACAGCATCACCTCATGCCCCGCCCCCTACCTTCACCACTGTGAAAACACGCCCCATGGCGCGTTTTAAGTTGGGGGATTAAGTCCCCTTGAACCCTGAGGTCCCCTAGCGGCCAACTAGGCCACCAGGTACCTCCAGTAAGCGTCATGGAGCTGCGTTGCAGAGAGGTGTAAAAAGGGGCGTGGCCTCATTACACCTCTCTGCAACACAGCCCCCTGGCGCATACCGGAGGTTCCTGGTGGGCTAGTTGGCCCCCAGGGACCCCCAGTATTCAAGGGGAATTAGTGCCCCCTCTGCAAACGCGCCCGAGTGGTGTAAGGAGGGGGCGTGGCCTCCGGCCCGATCCCATTTTCTTCTTTTGTTTTTTAGAAGGGGGGGCTGTGTAGCCCCCCTTCTTTTTCTATTTTTTTGGCCCTGGGGACCCCATCCCCCAGGGCCTGACCCCAATTTTTATATATGAAAAAAAAACAAAAAAAAAGGGAAGGGGGCCTTGTGGCCCCCTCCCAAGCCATTAATTTGCCCTGGGGACCCCATCCCCTGGGGCATGGGCCTTTTTTTACATTTTTTATGGAGGGGGCTGCGTAGCCCCCCTCCTCTGGCAACTTTAAGGCCCCGAGGACCCCATCCCCCGGGGCCGGCCATTGTTGGTTTTTTTGCTTTGTTTTATTTAATGGGGGAGGGGGGTCACATGGCCCCCCCCTCCCGGGCCACTTCTGGCCCCAGGGACCCCATCCCCCGGGGCCTTGACTCTCGTTGGAGACCGCGGGGGTCCCCAATCCCCCCACGGTCCCAGCTGGCTCCCCGCCTCCTGCGGGAGCCGGCATTGCTTTTCCACATGGGGAGCAGCTAACATGCTGCCCCCCCATGTGGAAAAGCAATCTGCTTTGCTTCATTGAAGCGAGAGTAGGTTCCCTGCTCTCGCTTCAATGATGCAAAGCAGTTTGCAATGGCAGGGTGGGAGCCGCGAGGCTCCCGCCCTGCCATTGCAAACAGCAGTGTCCCGGGGGTGGGCCCCCGGGACACTGCAGGAGCCGACCCTGGGGGTGGCGGTCCTCAGGGCTGGGGGGGCCTGAGAGCCCCCCACATCAAATAGTTTTAAGCTCCGGGGGGTGGCGGTTACCAGAGCTGGGGGGGCTGTGAGCCCCCCACCTATGTTAACAAAGACCCAGGGGTGACGGTCCCCGGGGCTGCGGGGGGGGGGCTGTGAGCCCCCCATATATACAATCTTCAAGCCCCGGGGTGGCAGTGTGGGGGGGATTCAGACCCCCCCACACTTTTTTTTTAATTATGCCCCCGGGATTTGGCCCCCGAGTGCAAATTAGAAAATGCAGCGCAGGAGCCCGCGCTGAATTTTTTGGTTTTCTGGCCAAAATCCGTGCTGGGTGCGCTAATCTCGCCTATTTTTATTTTTTTTAAATTATTTTTTTGGCCCTAGGGGTCCTTGTGGGACACCCTGAGCAGCCCTAGGGTGTTTCTACCCTGCCCCCTTTTTGTGTTTTTCACGTTTGTGTTTTTAGGTTTCTTGTGCCTCGGTTCTACCGAGGCACAAGATGGCTGCCAACACTTCCTCATCTGGAGTGTTGATAGCCAATTAGAATACAGCTTGTGCACGGCAGGGTGCGCGCTGGGTGCGGGGAGGGTGCACGGATCTTCCGAGGCTATAGATATATCTATATTTTACTTTTGATTTTCTCAGGAACTACTGAAAGGATTTACACCATTTAAGCAAAAGGCACGGGTCTGAACTGAGGACTACCGCTTTGCCAAATTTGGTGTAATTCCGTTCAGCAGTTCGGGCTGTAGCTGCGTCAACAGGTCCTATGGGAAAATGCATGGGGAAAACGTGTTTTGGGACCCCCCTTTTTTCTCGGCCCCCACTTGACGAATCACCGTGAAATTTTCATGGTAGGAGCGGACCGAAGCTGGCCAAAAGTTTCGAAAATTTCACGAAAATTCGTCAATCGGCGCCAACGTTATTCCACATAGAATGTTGCGTATTTCCTATGGAAAATAGGTCCTAACTATAACTACCTACTGGCGACCGCCAGTAGATAATATATATATATATATGTTATTTAATTGCACAGATTGTTTAATGTGGTCTAAAAATGAATTGTTTGGAAAACAGACTTTCCAAGTTTGAGTGATGTGTCTTCACTTTCTAAATGTCACATGGTGTAAAAAAATGGTGAAAAAAATGCAGCCAATTGAAAGCCTTGATGTATAAAATGGGCTCATTTTATTTAACTGATTGTCTGTGAGCAAGGGCGGATGCCCGAAACGCGTCAGATATTTGTGAAGACTCGGCTTTAAAATAAATTAACAACTTTTGTGCCTGACTTTGGATCTGCGTGGTTTCTGCATTCCGTGGACACGGATTCTTTTGAGACTGCAAGCATGGGATTTAATGTCGGAAGGTGATTGTGTCCGAGGCATTTCCACTCCCAAGAAGCTGGCTGCTGTGTTCAATCAACTCGCGTTATTTTCCTTGAAAGGGATTTCTTCAACAGCAGCCCCCGTGTTCATTTGGCTCGGAAAAGCCAGGCGGAGGAGATTTACGAGCAGCGTTTGTTTTCAGCATCAAACAACTTTCTGCAACAAAGTAACCTCCGTGGTGAGTGAGCCATAATTATTGACGCGGTTGGGAGGTTGTTAGGCACATGGCGTTATAAGCCTGGAGGCAAGTTTCAGCTCAGGTTAAACAGCGTTTGATAACTTTTTAAGCAATTCGAGTTTTCACTATGTCAGAGGAAACTCTTCGTGGGAGAGAAGCGGCGGCGGCTGCACTCTATTCTAATCTACCTAAAATTACGAGTAATTCCAGCAATAAGAATACTGCTGAACAAAGTGGCAGTGACAATTCTGATGAAAATCAAATTAAAGCGGCGCTAAAAAGATTGGAAAAATGCATTCATCAGGAAATGTCGAAGTGGTGGGAACACAAGTCTTTAACTATGTATTTGGAAGAAAACCGTGTGCCTCGAGGGCTTCGAATACTGTTGGCGCCAAGTTATGAGAAACCTAATCCAAATATGCTTAAAGAATGGGGCCATGCTAATTTGGAATCTTCAGCTAAATTAATGCAAATATTGGTCAAATACGCTATTATTGACAGGGAGGCATTGATGGCAGAGATTCAAGATATAAATGACCTGTTAGCAAAATTTGAGCCTAATGCTTTGATTACTGAAACGCGCAAATCAATCAATGAGAGGCTCGTGAAGCAGGAAGATAAGATCAAGGCGCGAAAGGTGTACAAGTTCGCCCGTGACAAGGATGATTATGCCCAGGGCCGTATCTACACCTTCGCCAAGAAATTTGATAATGCGAAAAGATCCAAATTTGCACAACAGTCACAACAAACTAAATCTGCTAGGCCCACAGATCGTATAACAACGTCTAGTTCTGTTGTACCCAATGAAGCAACAAATACAAATCAAGAACTAAGTGATATTGAATCATTAACAAGCGGACCTTCATCGGACGAGGAAGGCTGCAGCACATGGGACCCCAATGCAATTATTTTAGACTTAGGAGAAGAGGTGGATTTTTTAGTGTCGGACAGGCTCCAAACACTTCGACCACGAACCAAACCACCACCAAAGACTCAACAGCAAAAAGAACAAGATGTAATAAAAGGAGGAGTGAACGTCGGAAAAAGCATAAAATCGCCCAAAAAACAAAAAAAGCAATATTGGCGAAAAAAGCAATAATAAACAATGAAATTATAAATTTATCCACAGTCACTCTTACTGAAGCTGAGAAACAACTTCTGAGCCTTGGATTAACATACTGCCCGGTTTCAGACTTCAACTATACAAAAACGAGGGTTGATATTTATCTTTACATCAGAAAACTCAAACTAAAAAAGTTCTTTTGTGTCAAGGAGGGTCATAATGAAAATGAAAAGGATCCAACCATTGACACTGCTGTTGCAATTAACCCCTTGAATTTGCATGCGAGGGACACCAAAACCTTTTTGACAATGCATCAACTGGCTACTAATGATACAACTAATCTTGATATAACTTCCACTCAGGAGGAGCTTAGAATGGCCTCGGTTACACAATTAGGAGCCAACCTGAGTCCGTTCAAACCTAAATCGAAATTTATCCCCACAATGCCTAGGGATTCTATTGATGTTTTTCAAGATATAATTGTAGATGATCTTAAAAAGCTACATCATAGGATCAAACACAAAAAAAGATATAAAAGCCAGCATGAAAAGGACTATGCATTGCTAACCAAAAAATTAAGTGATGACTATAGGATCATTGTGGCCACTGCTGACAAAGGAGGTAACGTGGTTATCTGGCCGCAGGAAGCCTACAGCAAGGAAGCAATGAATCAGCTCAATAATCCATCATGCTATTCCAAGAGTACCATCAAGGACTTCAATGAAGCCAGAGAAGTCCTAAAAAAACTTTTGATGAAATGGAAAAGAGAAGGCATGATCTCCAAACAGGAATTTGAGTTTCTACATGTTGAGCATCCTTTACTACCAAAATTATATCTTTTACCCAAGGTCCACAAGCAAGTTGTTCCAGTGCCTGGGAGACCTATTATCTCTGCCATTGCAGGAGTAGCGGAACATGTGACTGAATATATCGACTACTTCCTGCAGGATTTGGTCAAGGGTCTTCCTACTTACATCAGGGATACTGGGGACTTCATTGGTAAGATTAAAGATGCTGGTTGGAGCGATGATATGCTATTTATCACCTTAGATATCGAATCGCTTTATACTAGTATTGACCATGCATCTGGATTAAAGGCCTTGGAATTTTTCCTGGGCAAAAGGCCGATCAATTGTTATAACCATAACAAATTACTGATGGAACTTACCAGCTGGTGTCTTAATAACAACTTTTTTCTGTTTGGAAATGATATTTACATTCAGAAGCGTGGTGTGGCGATGGGGGCATGCTTCTCTCCCAGCTATGCATGTTTACATGTAGGCTGGTGGGAGGAGCATGTCCTCAGACTAACACATCATGATATGTACAAAGAGCATGTGGTACTTTGGATGCGATTTATTGATGATGTTTTTATCTTATGGCGTGGCGATCCTGCCAGTGCGACCAATTTTGTCACTGCACTTAACACTAATCAGCAAAATCTTAGATTCACCTCTTCCATCAGTGAGTGTGAAGCTGATTTTTTAGATGTTAAAGTATTTGTACATCAGAATCATTTGGCCACTAAACTTTATCGAAAAAGCACTGCTGGCAATAATACTCTTCATGCCAGCAGTGCACATCCTAGACATGTTATCGATAATATTCCGTTTGGAGAATTATTGAGGCTCAAACGGATTTGCAGTGAAGCCAATGATCTTAAAATTTGTACAACTGAAGCTCTGGAAAGATTCAGACAAAGAGGCTATAGGGAATCCATCTTGAGGGATGCAGTTGTTAAAATGGAAGCTAGAACTCGTGAGTCACTATTAATAACAACGCCTAATGTTTCTGTTGATAGTGACTCGACAAACAACAGCCAGACCCCCAGGCTCATTATAACCTACAGCAAACAGGCGAGACAAATCAAGTCCATTGTTCAAGAACGATGGCCGATATTAAAAACTGATTTGGTCTTAAAACCTAGACTACCGGCTGGGCCAATAATCACATACAGGAGGGGACCCTCTTTAAGGACCCAAGTTTGCCATGAGTTTCCCGAGCTCAGAAAACAAGAAGAGTGGTTGAAATCCCGGCCGGGGTTCAAGCGCTGCTCCACATGTAGAGCATGCAAATTTGGCAAAAACACCAACCAATATTGCACACCATTCAGCCCAGATCCATTTGATATACGTGGATCCTTTACTTGTAAAACCGAATTCGCTATCTATGTACTAACTTGTACCTGTGATCTTAGGTATGTCGGGAGCACCCGGCAACCAGTACATGTTAGGATTCTTCAGCATTTACGTGCCATTGTAAACAATGATGCATCATATCCGGTGGAGAGGCATTTCAAGGCTTGTCACAATAACAATTTGCAATGCCTTAACTATTTTGTAATTGCCTCAGTCCCTAAAACCAAGAGAGGGGGAGACCGTGATAAAATGCTTAGAAGATTAGAATCTGAATTTATTTTAAAACTAGACAGCAGATTCCCTAATGGGCTTAATACAACTGAGGATCTACATGTATTTCTTTAACTTCGCATTATGTATTGTATATGGTGAGATTCCTATGGAGTGTATTGCCCTGCCTGCTTCCACGCATATATATTCTGAATTTCCTTTTTTGATCCCATTTTTTCTTTATATTCACATTTTTACTTTTCCTAGTATGTTTAATTACATGATTTAGGAATATATAAATGTGTTTTTTTCACTTCATTTATTAGACATAGACTCTTTGATATGTCTGTTTAGACCATACAATTAACAATAGTGAGTTCACATACAATGCTTTATAACATTTTTTATATCTCAACTCTCAGGCGTTTTTCCAGCACAATATAATCATTATCTTAGCATGCTAACTGCATTATATGCGTTCAGACATTTTTTGCTTCTTCATCTCCATGGTTTGGTACTTATATCCAAAAAATACATTGAATTATTGACAATCTTGCATTATTTGCACAATTTTTTGTGTTTACATTATTGCGTAATTTGCACATTATTTGTATATATAATGAATTTTAATCTAAAATATTTGCACTTTATTGCGTTATTTGCACGGTCAATTAAGATTGGATATTATTGTATCGCGAACTATGAAGTTTGATGTATTTTATACTAAATAATGATGTGTATTTATATATGTTTTGCATAATTATCATGTTAGAACATATATACTATTTGCGCCTGAGGGTTTTGGATTTTATCCTGTTATTTAATTGCACAGATTGTTTAATGTGGTCTAAAAATGAATTGTTTGGAAAACAGACTTTCCAAGTTTGAGTAATGTGTCTTCACTTTCTAAATGTCACATGGTGTAAAAAAATGGTGAAAAAAATGCAGCCAATTGAAAGCCTTGATGTATAAAATGGGCTCATTTTATTTAACTGATTGTCTGTGAGCAAGGGCGGATGCCCGAAACGCGTCAGATATTTGTGAAGACTCGGCTTTAAAATAAATTAACAACTTTTGTGCCTGACTTTGGATCTGCGTGGTTTCTGCATTCCGTGGACACGGATTCTTTTGAGACTGCAAGCATGGGATATATATATATATATATATAAATTACACGAGAAAGGTTGCTCTCAGACAAAGGTGCACTCCCAAACAGATTTTGATTATTTATTCTGGAATGCTACAAAGCCAGCAACATACATAGAATTCTTATTTCTTCTTTCAGAGGCCTAACACGTTTCAGACTTCTGCAGTATTTGCTCACAGGCCAAATGCATGGCAGTTCAGCAGATTGATTGCAGGCACCTGTTCACCAAGTTCTACCCTGAGGTGGGCTCTTAATGTGAGTATCATAACAAGTGCATGTTGGTAGAAGTAGTCCTGCACATTTTATTTTATTTTATTCCAAGTAACATTACCTGGTTTGCTAGAAATCTCCCGAACTTGTTGTTCCAAATGTGACAAAATATAAAAAACACGCAGGCCTGCTCCTTCAAGCAGTGATGCTGCCTTCACGGCTGGACCATTTCCTGACAAACAAAATGGCAGATGCAAATTTTCTGTGAAGGTGCGGCCAGCCAATCAGGACTTTGCTTCGGCGCAGGGGGATCTGCAGAGGATCTGCGTCCCTATATATACAAGGTTTTTTTTTTAGTTAATATCTCTAAAACTACTGAACGGATTTACACCAAATCACAAAAAATGTGATCTGTGGAACAAATCTAACTTTCTACCAAGTTCATTGTAATTACATCCAGCGGTTTGGGCTGTAGTCATGTTCACAATTCCTTTTGGGACCCTCCTTTTTCTTGGGCCCCACTTGACGGGTCACCCCGAAACTTTACAGACACAAGCTGAAGTGAGTGACAAACCTTTTGTACAATTTCATGAAGATTCATCAATTAGAAACCAGAGATATAGGCATCTAAAAAACGTCTTTTTAATAGAAATTAGGTCCTAACTATAGCTACTTACTGGTGACTGCCAGTTAGTAATAAATATTTATATTACCTACTGCCTACTGCCAATCGCCGGTAGGTAGTTATAGTTAGGACCTTATTTCTATTAAAAAGACGTTTTTCAGATGCCTATATATAAATATATATTTATATACCTACTGGCAGTTTCCAGTAGGTAGTTAAAGTTAGGACCTAATTTCTAATAAAAAGATGTTGTTTTAGATGCCTATATCTAGGGTGCCAGTTGACGAATCTTCACAACATTTTACAAAAAAAATGTGTCACTCCCTTCAGGTTGCATTTGTAAAGTTTCGAGGTGGCCCGTCAATTCAGGCTGAGAAAAAAGGGGGGGTCCCAAAAGCAACTTTGAACATGACTACAGACAAACTGCTGGACGGAGTTACAATGAATTTGGCAGAAAGGTAGATTTTGTTCCATAGATCACGTTTATTGTGATTTGGTGTAAATCCATTGTATATATAGGGACACAGATCCTCTGCGAATCCACCAGCGGAGGATCCACTGATCCACGCATCAAAGCTAAGTCCTGATTGGCTGGCCGCACCTTCACAAAAAACACAATTTTGTTTGTTGGGAAATGGTCACCGAGGCTGAAAGTTTTTGTGCAAAGTAAATATAGGGGTCAGGGTAGAGGTACCCTGACCTCATGGGTGTGTTAGAGGGGCTCCAGAGCGACTCATAAAGGCCAATAAATTACCTTATAACGTTTTTTCTCTACACAAGGGACTCAGCAGATCCCCCTTAGTGCTCCACATGACCCCGTCCCCTGTGGAACTGCAAATCCTGACACAGCTCATCAGAGGCCCCACCTCCTTTGTCCACCACTCTCTAAATGCACCTCCTGGTGCACTACTGGTTGGGAGATGAACTCCCCTTGGCTGCTGAGGGTCATTGGGGGCCAAGAATCCCTATTGTTGCCACAAGTTCTCAACAGTGGGATTACTGAGAACACATCAGAAGCCCTGCCCCCAGTTGCGGCCAGCATGGCTCATGGGTGGGGGGGCCGAGGGGTCATGGGGCAGTTGCGGGGACAGGGGGTCATGGGGGAGTCATAAAAAATGTACCTTTAGGCTGGGTCCCACATTTTCTCTGCTCCTGCTTTCCTGCGTCTGTCAAGAACAGGAAGCAGACAGCCAGGTTCCCTCCCCTAAGACAATCAGCACTGCAATTCAGCGTTGTGATTGGTCTGAGCGCTGTGACACGGCGCTCAGCCAGGGGCTGGAGGGGTGGGCATGTTCTCCATGCAGGCTGCAATACAGCCTGCATGGAGAAGGGGAAAGTGTGCATGACTGGTTTGGGCAGCCCAAGAGGGCCAACCAAACAGTCATTGCACACTCATGAGTGGGCAAACCACTCCTGTCCTGCTCCGTAAGCAGAGCAGAGCAGCCCTGCCCACCTGCAAAAGAAACATAAAATGGTAACAACTAGAAGTTATGTCCATTTTATGTTTTTGCTTCTCGCACTGGGAGAAAGCAGTGAGGCAACGCTCCTCCGCCATAGTGGAGGAGCCTCCCCTGCTTGCCCCCTTTCTCCACCACTCTGCAAACACGCCTCCTGGCACACTACTAGTTGGGGGATGAAGTCCCCTTGGCTGCTGTGGGTCATTGGGGGCCAAGTACTCCTATTGTTGCCACAAGTAAGTCCCCCATAGCAGGATTGCTGAGACCTCGTTGGAGGCCCCACCACCTTTCTCAACCACTTTCCCAAAGCGCCTCCTGGCATGCTACTGGTTGGAGGATGACATTGCCTTGGCTGCTGAGGGTCGTTGGGGGCCAAGAACCCCCATTATTGCCACAAGTAAGTCCCCCACAGTGGAATTGCTGAGACCTCGTTGGAGGCCCCACCACCTGTCTCAACCACTCTGCAAACGGGGTTCCTGGCACACTACTGGTTGGAGATGAAGTCCCCTTGGCTGCTGAGGATTGTTGGGGGGCCAAGATCCCCTATTGTTCCCACAAGTAAGTACCCCACAGCGGGATTGCTGAGACCTTGTCGGAGGCCCCAGCCCCTTTCTCCACACTCTGAAAATACACCTCCTGGTGCACTACTTGTTGGGGGATGATGTCCCCTTGGATGCTGAAGGTCCTTGGGGGCCAAGAACCTCTCCTGTTACCTCCAGTAAGTTCTGTACAGTTTATTGCTGAGAGCTGGTCAGACGGCCATCCCCTTTGTTCAGCACTCTGCAAACACTCCTCTTGACATACTACTAGTTGGGGGATGAAGTCCCCTTGGGTGCTGAGGATCGTTGGGGTCAAGAACTCCTCCTGTTACCATCAGTAAGGCACACACAGCAGTATTGCTGAGAGCTCATTGGAGGCCCTTCCCCCTTTATCCACCAACTGTACAGACCCAAACAGCCACTCACACACCCACTCACAGACCCATAAAGCAGTCACAAACCAACTTACACACCAATATTACTACTCACACACTCAGTCACAGACCCATATGGCCGCTTGCACACCCACACACCGACCTATACAGCCACTCACACACCCACTCTGAAAGGTTTTAGATTACAGTTAGGAAATAAAAAAATGTAAACCTTCAAATTTCACCCAGAAAACCAAAGGTAACAGGGATGTTATAGTTAGGAAACAGAATTTGAAAAAAACCTTGGAAATTCACTGAAAAAAACAAAGGTTAAACAGATGTTATAGTTAGGATCAGATTTCATTTGTACAAAACCATTGAAATTCAGCTGATATAGTTACCTGAGCTAACTCTAACATACGCCCCTGCAATGCACTGCTTATGATCTCATATATTACATCACTCATGACATGGTCATTGACATCACTGATAAATTCATCCACAAAACCACTCACACATCCACTCACACACCCACACAACAACTCATATTCCCACTCGCACACCCATACAACTCACACACCCACTCACTGAACCATAGAGTCACTGACACACCTCACACACCCATACAGCCACTCAGATAGCCACTTACTTCCCATATACCTACTCACACAGCCACTCTCTCCCCCAAACAGCTACTCCCATACCCACGTATTCACCCATACAACCACTCACACACCCAGTCTCACACCCATACAGCCTCTCAATACAGCCACTCACTCACCCAAACAGCCAATCACATAGACACTCAGAGGCCCATTAGAATGTCAGGCAGATCACCACCGCCCGCATGGCAGGGGCGATCCGACCAACATTCTTTCCCGCCTGCATGCCAATTCCCCCCCCCCCCGCCATATTACTATGCCGGGGGGTCCCCGGCGGATGGAAAGACTGCCTGCCGGTTTTCCGCCGGTAGGCAATCCGCCCGATTGCCTACCGGATGGAAAAGCTGTTAACATGGTGGCGGTGTCTGGTAGACACCGCCATCCATATTAATATGCAGGCGGGGAGATGCCTTTCCGTGGCAGCAACGCCGCCATGGAATTGCATGCGGTCTTCGACATTGGGGGCCCATAGGAATTCTGGGGGGTGCACATGGGGGTACCTATGGTACCCCCCTGCATTTCAATGTACAACGTGGCAGGCACCGCGCAGTGCCTGTCAAGTTGTGCTTTGAAAGGCACAACTTGCTTTTGTGGCATTGCGGCGGATGAATGCAGGATGTACCCGCCACACTGGCAGGGGCATCCTAATTGTAGTTGCGGGACCACCGCTTGCATTGCGGGCGGTCCTGTTTCCCGGGGGTATGGCGGGCGGACACAGTCCGCCCGTCATACTAATGACCCCCTCAGTCTCTAATACAGCCACTCAGACAACCAATCAGTTAACCAAACTCCCACTCACTCACCCATACTGCCACTTACACACACAGTCACTCTTCTATACAGCCACTCACACATTCACGTATGCTGATACAGTCACTCACAGACCCACACAGCCACTCACTCACCCATACAGCCTCTCATACACCCATTCACTCACAAATACAGACACTAACACAACCGCTCATTAATACATAGAGCCCCCACACAGCCACTCACTCACCCATACAGTTACTCACACACAGTGGCGGCTCCTCCATAGGGGCGTTGGGACGCCGCCTCACTGCTTTCTAGCAGTGCGAGAAGGCAGAAACATAAATGGTAATAACTACCATTTATGTTTCTGCTTCTCGCACTGCGAGAAAGCAGAAGTGCCTGGTTGGGGGTGGGCGGTCCTGCTCTAAGGCAGAGGGGGGAGTGGCTTGCCCACTGTTGTGCATACTGACTGTTTGGTCGGCCCTGGGGCTGACCAGTCAGTATGCACAACAGTTGGCAAGCCACTCCCCCTGCCCTCGAGCAGGACCGCCCACTCTCCCTTTTCTCTATGTAGGCTGATGCAGCAGCCTACATAGAGAAAATGGCCCGGCCAGGGCGCTCTCAGAGTCGCCTCACCAGTTGTGATTGGAGGAGGGAAGGGAGGGAGGCTGCCTTACCTGATGACGCGAGGAGAGCTGCAGCCACCCGGCCCGGAATTGGAAAACCCAGGAGTCAGGACCGGACGTCGGGAACCATCCAGAAGATGGCGCGGGACGGTAAGTTTTATTTTATATATTTTTTTCCATTAAACCCCTTCCGCCTCTCCCCCGCACGGCGCGATGACCCAATTTCAAATTACACCCCCCCCCCACCCGCCCGTAATGCTGGGCGCGACTGTGTCTGCTGGATATGTTTTGTGGTGTTTCCTGTAAAATCAATGTATCTGACTCTTGCAAGCTAAACATGAATCAACACAAGAAGCTCACAAATAAAAAAAAAATTCCACAAATGATGGCTGTTTCATACTTCTCCTTCCTACGTCCAATTGTGCCTGCCCCGTTTTTGTTAGAATCCCTCTGCCGCGAAATGCAAGCACTGCCAAACACCAGGGCTGCCTAGAAATGAATTACAGCGGATCACGTATGCCTCTTTCTTGAATACTCGGATTTGTAGGACGCGGGACAATGTGAGTCTGGACCCTTTTCATTCTCACTACTTCATTTAAACTTCCCTGGGCCTTCACAGAGAGAGCTGGTCACTGGCAGAATCTTTAAAAAAAAGAGTATTTCCTGGTACGGTGGCACAATGGTGTCGTGGAATATTTCATTAGTTCTCCTTTGAGGTGCCTGTAAAAGAAACATGAATGTACCGTGTCACTCATTGTTTCACGTACGCATGCATTCATCTATCCATTTACTCATGGTTGCATTCATCCATCTACAATACAATACATATAGGCACTTTCAGTCATAAGCCAGAACTACAGTCTTTGCTCGTTGTCTTAGTGAAGAAGACAGTGCTTTTCATTGCGTTCTATTGTGGAGTAAGCTACACGCCATATGGATTTACATTTAGAAAGAACAATCCGATTCTGCTCTTGCGAGATGTAAATCACAGAAGGCGCTTACTTAGTATCACTGGTGGCAGATTTTATAAAAGCGTATCGCGTTTTGGCAAAGTACACAGTTATCCGACTCAAAACTAAAGTGGCAAGTATGGAATCTATCTGCGACCCTAGCTAAGGGCCCCGTGACACCTGGGCCCGATACTACATGTGAGTGCTTTACTGGGATTTGCGCAATCCAGGGCGGATGCACTTGGATTTACACTAACATTTTAAGGCCTCACTAATATAGAATACATCGACATTTCCCACCCCGTTGTGTAGCAGGGGAGGTTTTATGCATTTAGAGTTTGCCAGTGAAGCAGTACTTTTGTTTTGTTTTCTTGTCTTTTTTTTTAACAGCATTGTTTACCGGGTTGGTAAGTGCATCAATCGTGGGCAACTGCAATGACTAATTGATGGGTGAATTGGTAACCATGTTCTTCCTGCCTACATTTCACATGCTTTACTATGCTTTTTCCAGGATGTTGGTACTTTTTATTTAGGCAGCATATTGCTCTCTGTCTTGTCTAGTGCGTAATTTGAATGGAGTACTTGCAAGTATAATACGGTTCTGAATCTAAAAGCACTTGCTACCACCTTCCTGGCCTCTAGCAATTTTCAGAAACAATAAAAATGTAATGATAACGCTGATGGTTGATGTTTTTCCTAGAGAGAGATCAGAGTTTTGTCTAGTGGAAGTCTTGACTCATGGAAAGGTAGCACTGAAGGTTAATGTGCCTGTTGTAAAGAACATGTACCTGATGCAGATCACAAAATGCACATGATGGAAATAGGTCAGTGAGTCACTGCTTTTGTCAGAGAGATCCTTGTGTTAGTTGCAGTTTGTAAGTTAAAATCCTAATATAGAACAGTGAGCTATTAACTGTCATCTAAGAGCTGCATGCGAACTGCATGGTAAAAATGACAGCCTTAATATGTTTTACCCCCAGTCTTTGTTTGATTATCCGAATGTTTCAAATATAAATTGTTATAATTTTATTGTCAGCACCTGGTAAAGCCTGACCACCATTACCATAATTTTTGGGCAATTTGTGGGTGAAGAACAAGAGGCCCCAACCTCCTTTGCTGCTCTTTCACCCCGGCCGCAATATTTTTTTAGATTGGAGTTAGGGCTATGTGTGTGGTCACTCTACATGGTGGTTGGGGTGGGTGCACATTTTGAACATTGTACTCAGAAATACATTGTATTGCGAAGTCTGTTATGAAGCTCTGTGGTTATACTGAATAAGCAGCTACCTATCTTATGACATCTCTTTATTAATGTAATAACTGCACTTTCACAATTACTTTATTAACCTTCCAGCTGTCTCAAATTTGCTTCAAATGCACCATTTGGCCACTCCTTTTTCAACATTTTCTCAGGGGAAACACCCCCGAACCACCCTTAGGTTGTTCGCGCTCACTCACAGTGCTCGCTCGCTACGGTGCAGTATGACCTGAGGTCTTCTGCGACGAGGAAGTGGCAGCAGGCGAGGTGGTGGAGGCCCACCGAATCCGGGGGGAGGTATTGCCCTTGTAGCCGAATGCTGTGCACACCGACTCCCGGGGAGATTGACCAGGGCTAGCGGCTTACAGAGACTTACTACAGCTACATGGTGGTACCCATAGAGCGCATGTGGGAGCCTTGACGTGCCTTTCCTGACTGCGAGTGACTAGGAGATTCAGGTGAGGGGGACCCTTCTGATCACCGATGAGGGCTGGTTAGGAGGACACAGCTGGCAGAGCCCAGAGCTGAGCAAGGGAACCCTGAAATGTAGAATTCACCACTGCGCTGGGAGAGAGGTGCGGGAGCAGTGCCACTTTGATCGGAAGGGTTAGAAGACTTCGGGAGGGTGCACTGATCGCTCTGAGGAGGAGGCGGCTACCCTGTTCCCCTGCCAAGCCGGCGATTTCTAATCGCGCTCTCTCCCTGCTGGGCAGTCCCTGGGGAAGGACCTACTGCACCGGACTGCACTTCCTGAACTTTCCTGTGTGCACTGCATATTCCAGATTCTCCTGAACTTCCCTGTGCTCCCTGTTTGGATGACCTGCGTGGCCCATTGCAACCAACCAGAATGGGCCGTACATCCCGTCAGAAGGGCTTCACAGCCTTGCACGTGGAAACAACGGGGCAACAATCGGATGATGAGCAGGAAGTGACAGAAGGGCGGAGGGACGGGGCAGCAGGGCCATAATGCAGGCCATCACATCTTCGAGAGAGGCCTTGGAGACCAAGATGGACGCTATAGGGGTGGACCTCAACCTACTGAAGGACGACCACCGCAAGCTCAAAGAGTGGGTGAAAGCTAATGAGAAGTCCTTAGAGGAGGTTCCAGGCGCAATCCTACCTTGCGGCGCTCTCTACAGTTGGTGGAGTAGAGGGTCAGGACCTTGGAGGTGAGAGCGGAGGACAGTGAAGGGCGCTCTCGCAGGAACAATCTGCGCATCATGGAGATCCCAGAACAGGAGGAAGGAGATGATGCTGTCCAGTACATGGAAAACCAGCTTCGAGCTGCGGTGGCACCGGGGGGGGCTCTCTCCCTTCTTCGCCCTTGAACGGGCGCACAGAGTCCCAGCCAGGCTTCCAAAGCTGGGTGCACCCCCGCGACTGATGATTGTGCACTTGCTCTATTTCCCCGACAGAGACCAGATCTTGCAGCAAGCGGGGGGGAAGCAGAACCTTCAAATCGCAAACGCCAGGGTGATGATTTTCCCGGATTTCACCAGGGAGGTGCAGAGGCAGCGCGCTTCCTTCCTTGCACTAAAGCAGAAACTTCGACAGCTGCAGTTACCGTATGCCATGTTGTTCCCAGCACGTCTAAGAGTAGTAGACGGGACCGCTACACATTTCTTAACTACCTTGGCAATGGCTGGAGGCGCGAAAACCGGGAACAAGGAATGCTTCTCCGTCGAGAACTGCAGAACGAAGATCACCTGAACATTTGGGGTCACAGAGATCCATGACGCCGCCGGGTTTCCAAAGTGAAAGGGGCAGGGCTGTGAGGGTGCTTGCAGAGGTCAGCTGGGGTGAGCTTAGCCCCAGCTTCACTGTTGCTAGATATGGCATGGCCAGACTTGAGACTTCTCCTTCCTGCAGCACGAGTGGGGACTCTGAGCCTGAACTTCCCGAGGTCACACCTCAAACGGCGGACTTACTCATGTGAGATGGGTGCATGAAGTTGGGTGGGAGACGTCTGGGCTGGCGCCAGGGATTAGCTCCTGATTGGGCTGAACTCGAGGAAAGGAGGGAAGGTGCAACCAGACACGAACCATAGATAGGTGCTCCTCTGGTTGATACGGGTGGGGGGTGGCTTGGGGGTGCTGGATCCTATTGGGTCAGCACACGCCTCACCACGTTTAGTGATCAGTTGATTGTTGTACTAGTTTGGATGGGAGCTAGTTTGCTTGTACCTGTCCTGGGCAGTGGGAGTTGGGGAGTTCTTTGGGGCTGTTGTTTTTTTAATGGGGTCAGGCATGTCGCTGAGGAGGGGCAGGTGAGAAGATCATTGAGGTCCAAGACATGGGATCCACAGTAGGACTTAAATGTATAACATGGAATGTCAGGGGAATGCATACTATGACACGCCGACACAAGATTCATGCGTATTTGGTGAGGAGGGGAGTACAGATCGCTCTGCTGCAGGAAACACATCTAACGCAGAAAGAGGGGGCAGCACTGCAGCGCAGATGGAGGGGGCAGTTGTTCTACACTTCACACTCGGCCTTTGCCAGGGGCACATTGATCTGGATACGGGCGGGGGTTAGTTTCAGAGCACTGGGCAATTGATTGACCCGGATAGTAGATACGTGGTGGTAGCGGGACGACTGGATGGCAGGGACATAGTACCAGGGAGCCTTTACGCCCCCAATGTAGACCAAGCTGTTTTTTTTTAGTGCCTCTCCGGGAAGCTGGCACCCCTATTGAAAGGTTCAGTGCTGATGGGGGGCGACTTTAACTGCATTGCTGATGTCGAACTAGATCACTCTCATTCACCTCTCCCAGATGCTCCCATGCACAGACTTGCAGCGACTAGACGGGCGTGGCAGCCCCAATGGGGACTGATAGATACTTGGAGGGCTCATCACCCGGGAGATAGGGACTATTCATACTTCTCTGGGTTGCACGAGTAACATTTTCATCTGGACTCGATCCTTTGCTCTCCAGATGTCCACGGGGGGATTACCCACAGTGAATATTTGACCAGAACGATCTCTGATCATAACCCGCTGGTAGTATCGCTGGATTGGATACGGGTAAGACCCGCCATACCTACTTGGCATCTGAAACCGGAGGCGCTAGAAGATCCGGTGTTTAAGAACACAATTGGATCTGCGATTGACGACTACTTCCTAGATAGTACTGGGTCTGCATCGAACCTCTTTATCGAATGGGACGTGTTCAAAACTGAGGGCGTTGCATTGGGGAGGTGGTGGGAGTTTGAAAGGTGTTGACGCAGGATGTGCTGAGGGCAGAGAATTGGCTCTGGGAACTGGAAAAGGAGAGACCGGAATGACCCGATAGGCAGGAAGACCTGCTTGCGGCACGCAAGGAGCTGGCGACACAGGTGGAAAGGCTGCGCTCCTTCGATTATAAGGCATACACCAATCGGGCCCAAGCAGAACGGGACAAGTCGGGTGCGCTGCTGGTGTGGTTGGCGAACCCGGCGCGTAGAGGAATGCCGATTTTGGAGCTTCGGGATCAGGGGGGGTGGCGTATTATACTCAACAAGCTATCAACACACACTTTCTGAACTATTATACCACTCTTTATCAGAGTAGACTTGACCCTGGAGTTGCCAATGGAATGGGGTTGTTATAGTGGGTAGAGCTTCCCCAGATCGATAACAAGGCGGCAGAGGAGCTTGGTAAAGATGTTGAGGTGGGAGAAGTGCGTAGCGCCATCAAGCATATGGCAAGGAACAAGACACCGGGGACGGACGGCCTTCCGGTAGAATTCTATTCTGAATTTGTAGATATCCTGGCCCCGAAACTGGTGGTATTATATAACATTGTCAGCATTCCGTCCATCATTTGTTTGTTGTAACGCTTTTCGCCCTAAGTGGGATGGGTATTCCGAGACGTGGGACCCGTGCTCACTACGCCACTGGAGTCAAGCTATCCTGGCTGATGACGGCTGATAGCCAGAAACCGGTCCTAGGATGCTTGATTCTGGTCCAGGGAAGACATGGCTTGGCAGTTCGGGCTGGACTGTTCCCATGAGGCACAGGGTCAAGACTGATTTGCATATGGCCATGTCTAAACTGGGGTGGCGTAGTGGGCAAAAGAACGATGGATTTAACCCAGATCTCTTGACTGGGGGAGAATGTCTGCATTGTCAGCATTCCGTCCCATCATTTGTTTGTTGTAACGCTTTTCGCCCTAAGTGGGATGGGTATTCCCAGACGTGGGACCCGTGCTCACTACACCACTGGAGTCAAGCTATCCTGGCTGATGACGGCTGATAGCCAGAAACCGGTCCTAGGATGCTTGATTCTGGTCCAGGGAAGACATGGCTTGGCAGTTCGGGCTGGACTGTTCCCATGAGGCACAGGGTCAAGACTGATTTGCATATGGCCATGTCTAAACTGGGGTGGCGTAGTGGGCAAAAGAACGATGGATTTAACCCAGATCTCTTGACTGGGGGAGAATGTCTGCATTGTCAGCATTCCGTCCATCATTTGTTTGTTGTAACGCTTTTCGCCCTAAGTGGGATGGGTATTCCCAGACGTGGGACCCGTGCTCACTACGCCACTGGAGTCAAGCTATCCTGGCTGATGACGGCTGATAGCCAGAAACCGGTCCTAGGATGCTTGATTCTGGTCCAGGGAAGACATGGCTTGGCAGTTCGGGCTGGACTGTTCCCATGAGGCACAGGGTCAAGACTGATTTGCATATGGCCATGTCTAAACTGGGGTGGCGTAGTGGGCAAAAGAACGATGGATTTAACCCAGATCTCTTGACTGGGGGAGAATGTCTGCATTGTCAGCATTCCGTCCATCATTTGTTTGTTGTAACGCTTTTCGCCCTAAGTGGGATGGGTATTCCCAGACGTGGGACCCGTGCTCACTACGCCACTGGAGTCAAGCTATCCTGGCTGATGACGGCTGATAGCCAGAAACCGGTCCTAGGATGCTTGATTCTGGTCCAGGGAAGACATGGCTTGGCAGTTCGGGCTGGACTGTTCCCATGAGGCACAGGGTCAAGACTGATTTGCATATGGCCATGTCTAAACTGGGGTGGCGTAGTGGGCAAAAGAACGATGGATTTAACCCAGATCTCTTGACTGGGGGAGAATGTCTGCATTGTCAGCATTCCGTCCATCATTTGTTTGTTGTAACGCTTTTCGCCCTAAGTGGGATGGGTATTCCCAGACGTGGGACCCGTGCTCACTACGCCACTGGAGTCAAGCTATCCTGGCTGATGATGGCTGATAGCCAGAAACCGGTCCTAGGATGCTTGATTCTGGTCCAGGGAAGACATGGCTTGGCAGTTCGGGCTGGACTGTTCCCATGAGGCACAGGGTCAAGACTGATTTGCATATGGCCATGTCTAAACTGGGGTGGCGTAGTGGGCAAAAGAACGATGGATTTAACCCAGATCTCTTGACTGGGGGAGAATGTCTGCATTATCAGCATTCCGTCCATCATTTGTTTGTTGTAACGCTTTTCGCCCTAAGTGGGATGGGTATTCCCAGACGTGGGACCCGTGCTCACTACGCCACTGGAGTCAAGCTATCCTGGCTGATGACGGCTGAAAGCCAGAAACCGGTCCTAGGATGCTTGATTCTGGTCCAGGGAAGACATGGCTTGGCAGTTCGGGCTGGACTGTTCCCATGAGGCACAGGGTCAAGACTGATTTGCATATGGCCATGTCTAAACTGGGGTGGCGTAGTGGGCAATAGAACGATGGATTTAACCAGGATCTCTTGACTGGGGGAGAATGTCTGCATTGTCAGCATTCCGTCCATCATTTGTTTGTTGTAACGTTTTTCGCCCTAAGTGGGATGGGTATTCCCAGACGTGGGACCCGTGCTCACTACGCCACTGGAGTCAAGCTATCCTGGCTGATGACGGCTGATAGCCAGAAACCGGTCCTAGGATGCTTGATTCTGGTCCAGGGAAGACATGGCTTGGCAGTTCGGGCTGGACTGTTCCCATGAGGCACAGGGTCAAGACTGATTTGCATATGGCCATGTCTAAACTGGGGTGGCATAGTGGGCAAAAGAACCTGGATTTAACCCAGATCTCTTGACTGGGGGAGAATGTCTGCATTGTCAGCATTCCGTCCATCATTTGTTTGTTGTAACGCTTTTCGCCCTAAGTGGGATGGGTATTCCCAGACGTGGGACCCGTGCTCACTACGCCACTGGAGTCAAGCTATCCTGGCTGATGACGGCTGATAGCCAGAAACCGGTCCTAGGATGCTTGATTCTGGTCCAGGGAAGACATGGCTTGGAAGTTTGGGCTGGACTGTTCCCATGAGGCACAGGGTCAAGACTGATTTGCATATGGCCATGTCTAAACTGGGGTGGCGTAGTGGGCAAAAGAACGATGGATTTAACCCAGATCTCTTGACTGGGGGAGAATGTCTGCATTGTCAGCATTCCGTCCATCATTTGTTTGTTGTAACGGTATTATATAACAAAGCATGACGGGAGGGTTGTCTTCCGGTTTCCACGAGAGAGGCAATCATTGTACCTCTCCACAAACCGGGTAAGCTGGCCTGGGACCGAACGGCATACAGACCACTTGCCATGCTTAATCTGGACTATAAGATATTAAGTCGAATCCTCGCTAGTCGGCTATTGGCCCATATGTCGACGTTAGTTCACGTGGACCAAGCGGGATTTATCCCAGCAAGGAACACGGCGATAAACGTACGGAGGCTGCTGCATATCTCCAGGGCGGACAGTTATTGCAGGGAGGAGGCTTGTATTTTTACAGTCGACATCGAAAAGGCCTTCGTTAGCCTAGAGTGGCCATATCTTTTTGCGGTCCTGAGGGCGTTCGGCATGGGGGACCGCTTTGTGGAATGGACGGCGATCTTGTACAACAACTCCACTGCCACTGCCAGAACAGGAGGGCTGATTTCTGCTGCTTGCAAAGTGGGTAGGGGCACGAGGCAGGGCTTCCCGCAGTCACCCCTGCTCTTCGCGCTGGCAATGGAGCTGATGGCTGTTCATGTCAGATTGGGCCGTCACTTCCAGGGGCTTATGGTGGAGGGACACTTACAACACATAGCGCTGTATGCCGACGATCTCCTTTTGTTTCTGGCTGACTCAAGGGAGGCCCTCCGGGGAGCTAAGGGACTGCTGCATTCTTTGGGAGAGGTTGCGGGGCTTCGCGTGAACTGGTCCAAATCCTGTCTTTTTTCCGGTACACCCAGACAGGGATGGGACGCAGCTGGCAGAGGAGGTCCCATGGGAAACTAGATGCTTGCCTTACCTCGGAACCCAGATATACCGTGACCCTGTCGACATGCTGGAGGGCAATATAGGGCGGGCTGTATGTAAGGTCAAGAGCTGCTTTGAGTTTTGGGAAAAGCTCCCGCTGTCGGTTGCGGGCAGGGTTGCCTTGGTGAAGATGGTCACACTGCCCAGACTCCTTTATTTATTTGGGACGCTCCCGATCTGGATCCCAACTAAGGGGTTTGCGAAACTCAACACACTGCTTACAGGATTCTTGTGGGGTGCGGGGCGACGCAGGGTGGCTCTGGTCACCATGCAGCAGCCCAGAGGGGAGGGGGGCTTTGCCTTGCCGGATTTAGAGGCCTACTATCACGCAGCGCAATTACAATGGTTCACCAAATGGGTGGAAAGTCGAACCTGACACCGGGAGGAACCTGATGGGCCAGACACTCCCCTGTTGCTGCTCTCTCGGGTGCTGCTACGCTTGCCCATGGGGAATAGAATGGTCCCACCTGACCTACAGGCGGTGCTCCAGTGTTGGAACAGACTGGCTAGGCAAGCGTGTACGTGCACCCCCTACGCTCTGGAGATCCAGCTGACGATATGTGAGGCTTTACCTCACGGAGGGGACTGGGACAGGCTACGGGACTGAGAAGATGTAGGGCTCATTACTATAGGGGACATGTTTGCGGAGGGTAACCTTCTACCTTTTAACGACCTATTGGAACCTACGACCTACCACGAGGTGATTTTCTTCTTCATACCGCACTGACAGCAGCCATTAGAAAACATTGCAAAGAGGGGATGGCGGAACCTCAGATCTCTCTGACCTGCCAATATGTAGTAATGGCGGCAGGAACCTTTAAGGCGGTCACGTGCCTCCACAGGAGGATCACCTGCAGCCTGAGACAGAACCTGACGTCCCTGCGACTCAAGTGGGAGGAGGATTTGGGTGTACCCATTGAGGAGAAGCCATGGGGGGACTTGGTAGAAAGGGCATGGAAGTGTTCTAGGAATGCACGCTTCAAGCTGATCCACGTCTATGTGTTGCATAGGGTGTATCTCACCCCTGGCAAGGTGAATGAATACTTCTGGGGCTTGTCAGCATGTCCACGGTGTAACCTGGAGGGAGTGGGGTTCCTCCACATGCTTTGGGACTGCCTGCATCTGGGAGAGTACAGGAGAGGGGTGACATGTGAACTGGCAGCAGTGACAGAGAGAGGGGTGGCACTGACACCGGGCTGTTGCTTATTATATTGGTTCCCACATACTGCCAAGACCAAAGTCACTAGCAAGTTAATAGACCTGGGGCTGGTGTTGGCCCAAAGGGAGATTACCGGCCACTGGAAGCCACAAGGCCCTGGAGACAGAACGCGCATGGGTAGCACTGGTGGAGCTGGTGAAACACCCAACGGCCAATGCCGCTGGCACTCCTGAGCGGAGGGACCCTGCAGCAGACGATTCACTTTAGGAGGTACTGATAGATTGGAGAGCTGAGCGCAGATAGGGCGGGATGGCCCTGAGAGAACATCTGTCCCTGACGCCGAAACTAGAGGTCTGGGATATATAGGACACAGAAAATCACAGTCCTGCTCACAGATCCATCAGCGTAACATCGTTAACCCAGCGACATGCCTCGGGGGGAGGGAGGCGGGGTTAGTTGAGGTTGGGAGGGGGAGGGGGGTTTGTTAGAGTTACTTTATATAGCTGATGACCGGAGAGATTCCAACTAGTAGACCTTACTGATTCATACTGCAGGACGGCATATGGGGTACAGGGGGATAACTCCATTTCAGGTCACATCACCCCACGTCAGGAGGGACTTTTTACAGACGAAGATGCTGAGAGGTGGAAATATAGTATCCTGGTAAGTTCTTTCCTGATTTCAGATGTGTCCATTCGCAGCCCTACTCCGGTTATTTATTGTACCTTTTTTTTTTTTTTTTCTAAATCTCAATAAACTAAAAAATTAAATAGCGGTGTCTGCAGCATGCAAAAGACAACCACAAAATTGTGAATACCAGGCATACAGAGGCTGCCAATGGGGTGTCAATAACAATGTCAGTAATAGAAGTCAACACTATGTATACAATGACAGCTAACAATGCACTGCAAACATTGGAAGTAAAAGGACTATTAGCACAGCACATGTAAACAATAGCATATAATACAACAGCATATATAAGGGTGTCAGTGCCATGCATACAGTAGCCGCCATAGGGGATTCAAGACCAATGCAGGCAGAGGAGTCAGCACCATGCAGAAAATGACAACCATGGGGACGATGATACAAAGGAGAAAGATAGGGGTGTCAGTGCCATGCATAAATCGACAAACACAGGGATATCAATACCAGGCATACAATGCCAAATGTGGGGTTGTCAATTCCAATCTTAGCCATATGGCAGTTTGGGCTGGACTGTTACCATGAGAAGCAGGGTCAAGACTGATTTGCACATGGCTGGATCTAAACTGAGGTTGCATGGTGGGTAGAAAACAACGAATTGGGATGCAGTCCCAAGCAATTGCCAGCGGCTGTGATTAATTCAAGTATTCCATCCATCACCTTGTTGTTTCTGCATTTGATGCCCTAAGTGGGCCAGGTATACCCAGGCGTGGACCCTGGCTCACTGTGCCACTGGAGCCAAGCCATACCTAGCTGAAGAGCCCTAATAAGGGTGAAACCAGCCCTGGGTTGCTTGTGTACCTGTTCAGGAAGGCTCTAGCCTGGCAGTTTGGGCTGGACTGTTCCCATGAGGAGCAGGGTCAAGACTGATTTGCATGTGTCTAGGACCAAACTGAGATGGCATGGTGAGTGAAAACCGATGGATTGGGATGTGGTCCCAAGTGATTGCCAGTGGCTTAGATTAATTAATGGACTCCATCCATCACCTTGTTGTTTTTGTATTTGGCACCCTAAGTGGAAGGGGAAAATTCCATTCTTTCTAACCCAGAGACCCTCATCCTGGACACTCCAGGAAATCCCTGATGCTAAAAGCCTCTACTGTAATGCGAGGTCCATTCCTAAACATGCGACTAAACTGTGGGATTTTCTATCCTGTTATCAACCTGATATCTCATATTCTATCCCTTCCCTGTAGTCCTATTGTGTTTCTTGAAGAATATAGGATGGTTAGACTTGATAGAGAATCCAAAATGGGGGGTGGAGTGACTATAGCCTTCCTGGACTCACTGAAGGTTGAGAATATTGACACCTTTCTCTCCGACTGGGTGGAGTTGTGTGTTTTTTAGATGGAGACTCTTTCTGGAAGGGCGCTTTAGTCTATCGAACCCTTGGCTCCAAGAGCCACTTGGACTTCAGCCACAAGCTGGTAGAACATCTTGTGCCGCATGTACTTGTCACGGCTAATTCCCTCTTGGTTGGCGATTCTAATCATCATGTGGAAGTTGCCTCTAGCAAGGATGTAACTTAACCGTTTCCTAATTGTGGAATGTTAGGGTTACACTAGAAGGTCTCTGGCCCAACACATATATCCGGGCACACTTTGGACTTAGCGTTCACCCACTTCCAGCACCTACACATTGATTCTCCCCAGCCCCTAGTACGGACTGATCACTATTCTATTTGCTCTCAATTTCAGAGTAGGGTCGGGTCCTGTAACCATAGGAAGGTGGGTAGAAGGACTATGCGGCCCTGAAAACAGGTAAACTCCCCCGCCCACCCATTAAAACAGATTTTCAAGCTCCAGAGATATAAATAGTGATGGCATAAACACTGCCTTGACAGAGTACCATAACTCCATTTTACAGGCTCTGGATGTAGTTGCCCCTCTTAAACAGGGCTCTTACAATTCCATTAGACATTCCGAAGAATTGATACTTGAGAAAAATCCCTGTAGAAGACTGCATAGGATATGGTGTATCATAAATGGCTCTTCAGATAAAAAGGCATATGAACTAGCTCTAGTGGTTTATCATAGGAAGATCAGAGAAGTGTGTGTACTATATATGATTAATAGGATTGACCATGCCGGCAATTCTGTTAAAGAATTATTCAGGGTGCTAAATGAATTTGCTAAGCCCCATGCCTGCACATCTCCTATTCCCGCCTCACAAGCTTCACAAGCTTCATGTGACTCACTTGCAGATCACTTTGATGGGAAAGTCATGTAAATATATCAGAATTTTCCCATTACATCATTGGAATTTGCTGTCTCACCCAACTATAACCCCCTCCCCCCAAACGCCCCAGCATTGGTAGAGACGTTTGTGCCTATCTCTCAAGAGCAAGTGCAGGCTATGCTGGACAAAGTTAATTTGGGCTCCCCTTCAGATCCCTGCTTCCCTCATATTATAGCCACTTTAACAACTTTACCAATGTCTTCCAGCATGTCTCTGTTTAACCTATCATTGAACTCAGCAAAAATGCCACCAGGGTGGAAATCTGTGCAGGTTACCCCTATCTTAAAGAGAACCAAAGCCGACCCTAACAAGCTTGCCAATTATCTGCCCATTTCGTTCTTTCCCCTCTTAGTGAAGGCTTTGGAGGGTTTCGTGAATAAACAATTCTCCTCCCACCTGGAGAACCACCACTTACTGGACCCCTTGCAATCTGGCTTTAATGCTTTCCACAGTATGAGAACTGCACTGGTGGCTGTAGTCGATTCCATCAGACTTTTATTCATGCCGGCACTTCGGCTATACTGGTTCTACTCAACTTGTCAACCTCTTTTGATACTGTCCCTCACTCTATCCTGGTCCATAGTCACTACAAGATAGGCATCCATGAAAGACCCTGGACTGGCTTGAAGATTTTTTTTAAAATAGGGCCCAGACGGTCTCACTTGATCCTTTTAATTCTTGTAATTCTTGTACCATGTTCTTGGGCATGGGGTCCTCCAAGACTCCTCCCTGAGCCCTAACTTTTGTCTGTATGGCTCCCCGATCACTATGCTACATGCTATTCACTGGCTTCTAGTGAGAAATAGTCCTTGTTCAAGCTTCTCTGTCTCATTCACAAATCCTCGGTTGGCAAAGGCCCAACCTAAGTACAGGAGAAACTCACTCAGTACTGCCCTAGCAAAACCTTAGATCCAAAGACAAATTGCTGATATTACCCCGCAGTATTCGTATTTTGAGATATGGCTGCCGGTCTTTTTCCTACCTTGTCCCTCACCTTTGGAACAAGCGACCTTTTCATATTCTTTCCTGCTCAGATTTTAGCAAGTTTTAAAAACTTCTAAAGAACTGGCTATCCTGATGGGTCGCCTTGTCTTGATTTGGTAGAGCACCAAGATACCACTGTGGGAGTGAGTTGTTTGTGCTATACTAAGTTCATGTAACATAACAAAAGTGCACTGGGTATGCTCAGATGTGGGTCCCGGGATCATTGTGCCACTGAAACCAAGCTAGACCTGGCTGGAGAGCCCTAATAAGGGAGGCCCGCTACAAGCAAGGCATTCCAGTAGTCAAGGTGACTCATAATGAGAGCCTGAATAAGAGTTCTCCTTGATCTCAACGGGAGCCACTGAACACTTTTTTAAGTAGGCAAGTAAAGCCACTGGAACCAAGCTAGACCTGGCTGGAGAGCCCTAATAAGGGCAAAACTGGCACTGGGTTGCTTGTGTTCCAAATCAGGGAGGCCAAGAACTCAGTGTCGGGCTAGATTGTTGCCTTGAGGAGGAGGGTCAAGACTGGTTTGCATATGGCTGGGTCCAAACTCAGGTGGCATGGTGAGCAAAAAGCAGTGGATTGTGATGTGGTCCAGAGTGATTGCCAGTGGCTGAGATTAATTCAAGCATTCCATCCATCACCTTGTTGTTTTTTCATTTGAAGCCATATAGGGTGTCAGCACCTTGCATACAAAGACAGACAAGGGATGTCAATACCTGGCAGACAATGACAGTTATAAATGTGTCTACACTATGCATAAAATGACAGCCACGGGAGATCTCAATATCGGCATTCAATGCAGGCATAGGGGTGTCAGTATCATGCGTACAATTGTCAGGAGGAGCCATACAATAGCATCCACATGGGTGTCAGTGCAAAGCAAACGATGAGAATCATACTGACGGTGTATGCTTGTTTGAAAAGCACACTGTTCTTAGCAAGCTAAATGAAAATACCTTAGAAGCAGGTGCCACGAACAAAACACAGAAGTGATCCTGGTTCCAGAAGTATACTAAGATGATTCTAAAAAAAGATAACATTTGCATACAAACATCAGTGTTTGGAGTACCTTCACAAGCTGTCTTAACCGTTTCAATTAGACAAACTCTGAGAGGGATTCGTCATCAAGAAAATCAGGAGAGTTCATAATAATACAAAGTGCCTGGTTCCGCCTTCTCCACACCCCACCCACACTCCCTTTTGGGATGGGATAGGCAAGTTCAGTACTCAGGCATAGACTTGAGACCCTCTGTTATAGTTCTGAAGATGAAAGATCTCGAAGTAAAACAGACACCTTCATTTGTATTCCAAGGTGACAGGTATTTTCATTTTCCAAAATAAACTTCCAAATGTGACCATATAGGCTTAAGTAAGTTGGCCTTTAGCAAAATACTGAGTTTTAATTTTTTTGCATATTTATATAGCGCGAACTCGACCCGAAGGTATTGGAGCTTTTACATGAGCACCGTATTTACATTACACATTCAGGCACGGGGAGATTACGTGATTTGCCCAGAATCACAGGATGTGGACGCAACCTCGAGGCTCGAACCCTGGTTTCCTCCTCTCCCCAGTTGTAGCAGGCTCTGAGCATGACAGGGTTGGCAAGAAGTCAGTCACACCTTAGGCCTGTACGAAGTAAACGCCGGTAGGATGGAAAACAGTCATACAGGTGCCTGTGAAGGGACTTTGGCATTTCTCGAGGATGTTGCATGTCTGATTTGGGTCGAGTTAGGGATATTCACTTACAATGAGCAGCTGACCACGAAGCAAGAAGCGGCCGTCGCCGTTTTCTTCAGATGCAAGGGTTGATGGCTAGCTTTTCTCATCAACGCAAAACCTAGAATATCTGCCCCCTCTTCAGCCAGGATCATGAATTTTGGACGGAGCTATAATTTGTAATTTGTCTAGCGTAGTGTTTACCAAGTCCAATAGCCGTGGTGATGTTTCACCGTGGCAAAGGTGAGGCCTCCCAAAAAATGAAACATACGTTTCACATGCACTGTGATTGTGCAGAGCGACTACGTCTGAGCACGACCGCGCCTGCTTCTTTATTAATCCCCTGACGCCACGCCGAGCAGGCATGCATGAGCATGATGACGTCACACTTGTCACACAACATTCCTTTTAAAGTTTGCAGTCCACAACGCTGCCTGATAAGACCCAACTGGCACTTGGAAACAGGGCTTTAAGTGGGATGAAAAAGCTGGGGGGGGGGGTCTCTCAAAGGGGTGTGGCCTGTGTAATTAAGGCCGTGGCGGCTTAAAACACTTATGCTAAAAATCGTGCTTAGCATAGTATACCGCCAGACTGGTATTTTGCTGCTTCTGTCATTGTATCCAGATATAAAATACAACAAGTAAAATTACACCTAAAACAAGCCAGTACTATTGGATTTTTCAATGGTTGTTATTTGCATGAGATAAATAAGCAACAACTACAGCATTGTTGTATATAATATTGAGAATGTTTCAGTTCTGAAATGAGACCGTTCATGAACCTTTGAAGTTACATCACAAACAGTGGTCGGTGATACTGCTACAGAGTTAAGATTTTTTTATCACCCTGAGGGTGAGGGCGAAATGGAGAGCCGGATGGGGACCCATCTCAGCACCTGCTTCTTAGATCTGCTGGTGCTCAGCACAGGCAGGACCCGGCCCACTTAAAGCCCTGCTTAGAGGTACAAAAAGCCTTGCAATCTGGTAGACCGCTGGGTATGTGGTCTTAAGTGATAAGAGTGCCTTCAGGGCATAGCACCTTCCTCGCCTAGTGTGGGATGTTGGCTGACTGGAGCTAGATGCTTGCCAGTTGAAGGCCCGTGGCTGGCAATAGCTTCTCCTTATCCATAACATAACATGTGTATTTGAGGTCGCACACAGGCCCCTGCAGTGGATGCATTAGTCTACTAAGCCAGCAGATCCATCACTCCGAAAGTCACTGAAATCATACTCATCCATTGTGGACAGCTGGAGACTCCCGGCAGCTGTCCATTTACAGAAAGCAGACAAATTTCTCATAAGCTGGTCATCGGCCCATGTGGCGTCTCCATGTTGCCTTGTAGTCTGGTCACTAGGAAAGGGGCCCACATGCACTGTTGTGGATAAGCACCCAGTCTCCTACAGCAATGTCTGGCAGCCTTGGCCATCAGGCCCAAATCACCCCAGTATTATTCTGTGCTTGGCTGTACTGTTCTGTGCTTGGGCTTGCTGACTGTAAGTAACATCCAGAGGGTGACCCTGACTGGAAGTGGGGGATCACATCTCGTATGGCCCATCCAAACAAGTTTGCAGCCAGTGACCGCTGGGTAGAACTGTGTGGTGTTCTTCTGTAGGTACTTCGGACTCTATGTATGGATTCCTCAACATCATTGTGTTGTTCAATGCCTATTCCAATAGTTTTATTTAATGTCCTCATCATTCTTTCTACTTCTTCAGTCACCTGAGGCCATTAAGGTGTTATTTTCTCATTGGACAATGCTGAGGGATTCCAGGTATTCTTTGAAGGCACCTCTGTGAAATGGTTGGCCATTGTTGGCCTGCACGCTTCAAGGGATGTCAAATATCTAAAACGTCTTGTCTAGGCATCACGGCATGTGTTCAAAGTTGGTACTTGTCTTATGTTATATTATGTTATAGGGTATTTGTTAAGCGCATGGCTACTTCGCGGAGTGTCCCGGCGCTGTCTTGACCCCAGAACAGAGCAAATGAAGGAACAGCCAGCCGTAATTTGTAATTTGTAATTTGTAGGGGTATTTGTAGAGCGCAACGGTCGCTCCGGAAGGAGCATCTTAGCGCTGAATTTCCAGGTAGACGATTCAAGTAACTGCCTAAAAGGTAAAAAAGTTAGATGGCTGCCATGATGTAGTCGTCGGGAAGATTAAAAATCCAAGTTTTTAGTGCTTTCCTGAAGAGTTTTTCTTGGGTTAAGGACCTCAGGAATTTAGGCATGCTATTCCAAGCTTTAGAGGCAAGATGATTTAAGGTTTTGCCACCTTTGGTTTTCAAAGAGAACCTAGTAGGAAGGATTAGATTGTCTTTAGAGGAACGCAGGGATCTGCTAGGGTTGTAGTGAGGGAAACGCTTGATAAGATATTTAGGGCCGGAGTGATTAAAAGCCCTAAATGCTACCATAAGAATCTTGAAAAATATTCTTTTGTGCAGTGGTAGCCAATGTAAAGATTTTAAAGCAGCGGATATTGAAGATTTCCTGGGTAACTTCAGGACTAATCTGGCTGCAGAGTGAAGTACACTTTGGAGTTTTTTAAGTGTAGCTTTCTTGGCGCCAGCCAGGAGGCCGTTGCAGTAGTCCAAGCGAGCAAGAACTAGGGCTACTGCAACGGTTTTTCTAGAGTCTATTGGTAAAAAGTCAAAAAACTTTTTTAGAGACTTGATGATTCCGAAACACTGGCCGGCCACAGTCTTCACGTGTTGAGCGAAAGATAGATCGGTGTCAAACAGGACACCAAGGTTCCTTGCAGTTGTTACAGTCTGGGGGGGGACAGCTGAGTCTTCAGGCCACCAAAGGCTGGGACAAAAATTTACATTTTTTCCCATAGGGAGAATCTCGGTCTTGCTGGAATTACATTTTAGATGGTTTAGATCCATCCAGTGAAAGACAGCTTTCAGACAGCATTTGAGGTTCTGCTCCGCCTCAGTCGAGTGTTCCTCTAGGGGCACAATGAGTTGCGTATCATCGACATACGAAGTTACGAGTATGCCGAATGACTCAATCAGAGAAATGAGTGGGATTAGGTAAATGTTGAAGAGGAGAGGGCTCAAAATGGAGCCCTGAGGGACTCCAGATGAGACCCTCTTCTCTTCGGAGAGAAAAGGACCTAGGGCGATCGTTTGCGATCTATCCGTTAGAAAAGACTTTATCCAAGCCAGAGCCATCGCTGAGATACCAATATCTTCAAGTCTGCTAATCAGAATGGAGTGCGAGATGGTATCGAATGCCGCTGTAAGGTCTAGAAGAATGAGGACGGCATTCTTCTTCTGATCCTGCAGTAGCTTTATAGAGTCAGTTAACTCAATCAGTGCAGTTTCTGTAGAGTGATGGGGTCGAAAGCCAGATTGTTGGGGATGGAGTACGTTGTGTGCTTCAAGGTACTTTTTAAGTTCATTATAAACAGTTTTTTCGGTGATCTTTCCAAGTGCAGGGAGGAGAGATATTGGACGGAGGTTAGTAAGTTCAGAGGGGGATTTGTTGGATTTCTTCATCAGGGGTTTGACTATTCCCTGTTTCCACATACGAGGTACAATTCCAGTGCTGAGAGAGGAATTAACAATCTTGTTAATGATTGGGTTCACCACGTCAATGAGTTGATGGAGTATTCTAGGGGGGCAGGGGTCGGAGGGTGAACCAGATTTGCATGCCATGACAATTTCTCTAGTTTGATCTAAATTAACTGGAGTGAAGTTTTTAAGACTTCCAACAGTGCTATCTTTCTGGGCGGAATTACTTATTATCTGAGTTATTGGAGGAGGAGGAAATTTTTTTTGGATGGCATCTATTTTCTCCACAAAGAAGTCGGCAATTTGGTTGCAAAACTCTTGGGATGGTGGGATTTCAGGTTGTAATGCTTTGGGATGGGTGAACGACTTCACAATTGAAAACAATGTTTTTTGTTTATGTTTGGACTGTTTAATGGCATTTGTGTAGAATTTTTTTTTAGCTGTTTTAATGTTGAAAAGGTAAGTTTTCCTCAGCTGGATATATGCAAGTTTATCTGCCATGCAGTACATTCTACGCCATTTGCGTTCAGCTTTTCTGCAAGCTAAATGGGCTATTGCTAGCTCTGGGGTGAACCAGGGGGCACTGGTCTTAGATTTTTTATCTGTTCTTCGCGGACGATTGGGAGGTTCACGAGCTTTAATTTCCTGATGAATCCAACTATGGAAAAGGTTAGCGTCATGTTCGACGTTACCTGTGAGGTTAGGAATCAAAGAGTTGGAGATGGGATTTAAGTCGAGATTTTCCTGTACCTTTTTCCAGTTAACAAGGTTATTCGGGTGCGAACTGAGTTTACTGGTAGTCGGTGCGCGTGAAGTTTTAATTAGGAACGGGATCAGGCTATGATCAGTCCATATTTGAGGGACAGGAGATAGGGTTATTAGAGGGGAGAGGTTAGTGCAAACCCCATCAAGTGTATGCCCTAGTACATGAGTAGGCTGATTAACTCTTTGATGGAGATTAAAGATTTCAAGGGGCTGAAGAAAGTTGTTAACTTGTACATCAGTATTGGACTCCAGATGTAGCTAACCAGTCTGCACTACTGTTGGAAAAGCCAGGTTTTTACACTTCGCCTAAAGCTGAGGAGATCACGTTCTTATCTAAGGGAAAAGGGAGGCTATTCCATAATTTTGCCGCTACTACCTGAAAGGAGGGACCTCCTTTGTAAGACCAGCAAAACTGGCCCGATGTTATTTAGAGCCTTAAAAGTTAGCACCAGGGATTTAAAACTGACCCTTTGTTTCACTGGTAGCCAGTGCAAAGATCTAAGGTGGGGGGACATGTGTGACCTGGGTCCGACCATGAGCACGGCCCTAGCTGCCGCATTTTGAACTACCTGCAGGAGGTTCAGTAAGTAGTCCAGAAGGCCCAGGTACAACACATTTACGTAGTCCAACCTTGATATGATCAGTGCCTGGACCACGGTTTTCCTGTGAGGGATAGGAAGCAGAGGGAGAAAATTCCTCATCATTTTTAAAAACCAGAAACAGGTGCCAGCAACCGATTGAACCTGGAACTTCATAGTCATGTCGGAGTCCAACTTCACTCCTAGTTTTTTTTGCGGTGGAGACTGGTCTCTCCGGTGGAGATAGAGTTTTAGGCCACCATTGGCGCCACTCGTCGCCTGGAGTGTGTCCAAAAAAGATCATTTCCGACTTGTCAGAGTTGCAGAGCAACTGATTTCGCCTAAACCAGTCGAACACCCTGGTTAGGCAAACATTGACTTCATTACCATCATCCTTCTCACAGGTGAACAGCAATTGCGTGTCATCTGCGAACGATATCATTTTTGCCCCGTATTGTTCAGCTAAAGAAGCAAGAGGTGCCATATATATATATTAAACAGGGTCAGACGTAAGACGGAACCCTGTGGGACCCCTACATTCAGTGGAGGAATGAGGGCTGAAAAAGGAGGAGCCCAGACAGTTTGCTGGCGGTTGTCCAAAAAGGAAGTAAACCATTTGAGCACTGTGCCCCCAAGGCCGCTCTCCTTCAATCTAAGAAGGAGGCGATCATGTGGCACAGTGTCAAAGGCCGCCGAAGGATCTAATAATATCAGCACAGACCTTTCCTCCTCTGTCAAGGGTGGTTTTGATCGTCTGAGATTTCCAATAGAGCTGTTTCTGTACTGAAGTTTGCTCTAAAACCTGACTGACTCGGGTGAAGCACCTGGCTGACCTCAATAAAATCTGTGATGATGGCATTCACATATTTTTTCAAAGCCTTGGAGAAATAAGGTAGAAGCGATATGGGTCTGTAATTGCTGGCTACCAAGGGATCAGCTAATGGTTTTTTTAGGAGTGGAAGAATTTCCCCGTGCTTCCAATTTTCTAACATCCTTCCTTCGGACAGAGAACAATTCAATATCCGATTGACAGCTGGATTTATTACCTCAGCAATCGATGCCAACGTTTTTGCTGGGCAGGGATCGGAAGGGGATCCGGATTTCAGGGCCTTCATGATTTTAAGTGAGGTGGCTATGGGCATAGGCGGGAACTCCAGAAGGGTATTCTCCGTAGTGGGGCATATGGGGAGAAGCCTATCAGTACTGCTATCCCCGTCATGGCGGGGGCTACTAAAGGAGTCCTATATAGGTTGGATTTTCCTATAAAAGTATTGTGCAATTTCGTTTGTCCATACATCAGTAGGGGAAAAAGAGCTTTTAGAAGCATTAGGTGCGGAGAAATCCTTAACAATCTTGAACAATTTTTTAGCGCAGTTTTCAGCTTGTTCAATTTTTATAGCCAAAAGCTTTTTCCTTTCCACTCGAACTTTTAGATAGTGGGCTTTCAAAGCCACTTTATATGTAAGTTCGTTTATAGAATCGAAATTCTTCCTCCATAGGCGTTCTAGATTTTTACATGCACTTTTACTTTTCTTTAAGGACTCAGTAAACCAAGGTGCTGAAATTCTGCCTTGTTTGGCCATTCGTAATTTTAATTTTATGGGGGCTAGCTGCATGGTACACTCCTGAAGCCAGTCTTCCAAGGAAGATACATTGTGTTCTAAATTATTGTTGGCTGGTATAGGATGTTGGCTAAGCATAGCAGTTAAAGCCTCAGATGTTATTTGATCGAAATATCTGAAACTTTTCGACCGATTTTTGCAGTGAGACTGAGACTTGGCCTGAACCTTTTCTATCCTAAAGGTTAGCAGAAATTGGTCTGACCAAATGATTCGCAAAGGAATGATTGGTTTAAGTCCAGTTGTTGAAAACATTTGGTCTAAAATGTGACCTTTTTCATGCGTAGGAAGCGATAAAATACTCAATAGTTCGCAGAGTTTCATAGTCGGTTGTTTGGTCGAAGTGAATATTAAAATCCCCCAATATCAGGCCCTGACTGTATTTGGACACAATGGGCATAATAGCATGGCCCAGAGATTCCAAGAACCTTCTTGCTGGTCCCGGTGGGCGGTAAATTAACGCACCCGCGATAGACTGATGAGCTGAGACCGTCAGAGGGAACCCAAGTCCCTCCTTAATCTCTACAACAAGAAATTTAAAAAAAGCATCCATAATTACCAACATTTGAAGCATGTCCAGCAATGATCCAAAATCCATACTGACATTGTACCATGGTTCAATGCGTGGCTCTTCTGTGATGATGGGAACCAGTCTGTCAGATGCACTATGTGCTTGGTACCTTTGGTACTGGGCCACAGCCTGCTTCACATCGGAGTCAGGAGCTGGAAACCACACTTTTTCTTGCAGCTGTGCTTTCATTTTAGTGGCACCTTGATGACCAGTATTTGCTAGGTTGACAATCTGCCTCCTCATTACTAACCGAATGACAAGCCGAGGTCCCCTCACTTCACTTGTGATGCTCAACTCATCATGATTGTTTAGACAGAATATCGGAAACAAAAATATTGTGGGACAAAAAACTGCGTCAAGAATATCAGTGGTACCATCATCAGAAGGGGGCGGTACTACCTATGACGTAGGTCTGCCACTCGATTTATCTGGCTGGAGCAGGCAGGCCTATGCAGGTGAGGAGGAAATAGGACTGCAGCAGCTGGTGCACGTCAGGCCGGGAGGATGGCCCGTTTTGAGTTTTGGCAGAGAAGGGGTCTTGCAGGTGTCAGCAGGGGTGAGTCCTGGAGTTTGGCCGCAGGGCGGGATTTTTTGCATAGTAGGTTGGGGAAAGGGCAGGCTGGAAGTTGGGAGCAATCTGCGGCTGGACAGTTTGGAGAGACAGCTGTGGCTGGGGAGAAGGCAGGCAAGGAGGGCCTGGGAGAGTTCACTGGGGTGTGCTAGGTGCTTTGTGGGGTGGCAAGGACCACGGTGCATGCTCTGCTTTTGCATCAGAAGATAGGGACAGTGACCAAAGGAGTACAGGGTATAAAGAAAGATAGATTTGGGTTATGGAGGGTGAGGTAGGGGGTCGTGAGGGTAGCTGACCAAACAAGCCAAGCAGGGGACTTTAGCAGGGATGGTGGTGGTGCATATTTTCAGCAGAGGTAGTTTGGTTCACCTCATAAACCCTGCTCCAAAGAAAGGACTTGTGCTAGTGCAACTGGTTTAGTGACAGGGGGTACCTGAGTGGACCAGGCAGGGGAAGGCTTTATACGGCCTCCTGACTACATACAAAGTTCTACGAACAGCTTTATGTGGTGCAGTTTGGTGATGGAGGTGTTGGTGATGGGGTGGTGGTCAGCATAAGTGCATGTGGATGTGATGACTTTTAGTACAGCATGAAAAAGCCTGTGTGAATTACGATGAGGAGGAGCTGGAAGAGGGCAAATTGCTGGACATGGAGAGTAAGAAGACGAAGTGGTGGAGGGCTTCTCATGATTTGCCTCATGGGTGCCCAGTAGCTAATGGTAGCAAAGGAGTTGGTGTTTTCCAGGCAAAGCAGAAGCCTGATGAGAAGAAAAAAGTATCCGTGCAGACGGATAGAGGGTTGGTATCAAGGAGGCAGGCTTTGGAACAGGCCATAGCCTTGAAGCCAGGTAAAAAAGGCATGCTAAGACATAAAATAAAATTGCCAGTCAGTGAGGATGGGCACGGGCAAAAGTACTGATGGCCCAGGAGTGTGTCTAGTAAAGGGTAAGTCTGTTCCCGATCAAGGGGCGGGTTAAGAAGCTAGTGACAAACAGGGGGAGAAGGTATAGGAAAGTAAAGAAATTAAACATAAAAACTTCCTTACAAGGGTATTACCAAACTGGTTGGGGCGCATCTCATGGTATTTACTAAAGAACATGTTTGGAAAGGAGAGTATATTGAAGTGTTGAAGTTGTTACATAGGGAGATCAGGGCTAAGGAGGGGTCAAAGGAGGAGGAGTACAAGTTGTCAAAGCAGCCATGGGTGCTGGCTACCATAGAAAATTCGATAGCAGCTTTCCTGATACACGCTTGTGTATATTACGAGAAGTTACCTGAGCGATGCATGGTATTGTTTAAAAACCTGGACGTAGTGCGGAAGGCCCAGATAACCTTTGAGAGCTGGGTTTGGGTGAGGTAAGAAGAGGAATTTAGAGCCAGGTTTGCTGAAGATGCAGAAGGAGTTTGGGGACAGTTAGACAACAAATTCTTCTTACAAGCAATGACACCAGTGCCGCTGGCTCTGATGACATATACAGCAAATGTGTGACCGGTGATTTACAAGACCTTTCATGGCCATCCCACCCAGGAAAGGGTGGGGTCAGGGGGTTGGCGACAGGCGACAAACACAGGAGCATGCTGGGCCTACAAAAGGCCATGCACAATAGAGAATACTGCCATTTTTGGCATGAACGCTCCCAATGCAATGGGAAATATACAGTTTTACAATGTGGGCAACAAGAGGGAGCAAGATCACTGGTTGGACACGGAGGTCAGAGGCAACCTAACAATGATAGGGGCAGAGAGCGGGGAGGACAGAACAGCATCGGAAAAGGATTGTATGCCAATTAACATTGTCCATTTGAGGAATTGATTGTCCCGGTATGATACTCTGGGAGTTACAGCAAAATTGTTGAAAGGTTTTGAAAAGGGTTTAATTGAGGCTATGAAGGTCCATGAGAGCGCTGCAGGGCTGGGAATTTGCATTCTTTCCAGGGGCATGAAGAGCTACATTTTTACAGAACTTGTTTCAAATGGTTACTAGTTCATATGCTATGAGACATTACAAGATGGTTTTTTCCTCGTGGGCTCCCCACAGTCCACGGAGCGTGCAGATTTGTTGGGTAGGTTTCAGGAGTTGATGCAAGATCTAGGAGTCCCTATGGCACCAGAGAAGACATACCAAGTGGAGGTTTTGACCTTTCTGAGTGTGGAGTTGGAATCTTGGGCAATCGAGGTGAGGCTGCCCTCGAAGAAAAAAAGAGAAGTTGTTGGGCTTGCTGAGGAAGATAGTAACTAAGGACAAGGCGCAAGTGAAAGAGATTCAGGGCTTTCAGGAGCATCTTAATTTTGCTTGCAGAGCTCTCAGACCAGGCTGTACATGTTGCAGGAGATTGGGCCTTGCCCTTTCGGGGAATGTCTCCCTCATCATAGATTTCAGTTGAAAGCTGGCGAGAACGCAGACTTGAGGGATTGGCAGACCTTCTTGAGAGATGTTAATGGGGTTCTGATGGCAGGGATTGGGGAAGAAGCGGAGTGGTCCTTGGAGCTCTTCTCAGATGCAGCAGACAGCTCTGGTTTTGATGTGCTCTGGCAAGGGCATTGGTGTGAGGAATCCTGGCCGGAACAATGAAGGGCGGTGGAAACAGAATTGCATTTTGTGGGGACACAATTGTTTCAACAACAAAGTGATCTTCCATGTAGATAATATGGCAGTGGTTAACATTGTTATAGACAGTCAGCCAGAGACGTGCAAGTTTTAAGTTGTTGAGACTTTTTGTGTTGGAATGTCTGCGACTGAATGTCATTTTTAGGGAGTGTCATATCGCAGGGTTGGATAACAGCATTGCGGATGCTCTCTCTTTTGTCCCTGTGGCAGTGGTTCCGTGGGCTAGCGCCTTGGGTGGACAAGAGGAGGACACCTATGCTGGGGCACCTATGGACCATTGGAGAGAGTACATGATGGACCTGTTCAGAGCTTCTTCATCGGAGTACACGCGTCAAACGTATACTCTGGCGTGGATAGAGTTCATAGCGTCTGGTGCTAAAAGGAGAAGGGTAGAGGATGAAGAGGAGTTGTGTCGGGAGAATGTGGTAAAGTGCAATATGTTTTTGATTAAACGGGGCATGTCGGTGTTGACGACCGCGGTTAAGCTGGCCGGTTTGGCCTTTTTCGACATGCTTTGTTGGGGCTATGAGCCATCGGCACGTGAGTTGGGAAAGAGGATGTTGGAAGATCGGATCAGAGATAGGGGACCTAATGAATGGATACAAAGACAGGTGATGCTGCAAATATTGAAAAGACTGGTGGAAGTTCTTCCGCAGGTGTGTAAGGGGGTGGAGGAGAGCCGTTTTTTTTTTTAGCAGTGAAGGTTTGTCTGCTTTTTGGGGCATTTTGCATGAGAGATTTAGTTGGTTTCAAGAAGAAAGCCAGTATCAGGGGGGAAAATATATGGATGATGCTGGGGGAAGTAAGGGTGTGGCTGCCCTGGTCCAAGACAGATCAAAAAGTTCCGGGGAAATCCGTCGGTCTCAGGTGTTACCCAGATGGATTGGTTTGCCCGCTACATTGGTGGCAAACATTTGCAAAAGTGAAGCCTCTGTAGCGTGAAGTTTTTTGGCATGCAACAGGGGGCAGTGTGACAGTCTCAGGTTCTGGAAGTTTTCAGTAATGCTTTAAAAGTGATGGGTTTACCAGTGCAGGTTTTTGGTACACATTCCTTTAGAATAGGGATGGCGACTGTGGCAGAGTTTCATGGTTGTGCGGGGCACAATATTCATGGGTGAGGAGGTGAAAGTTCTACAAAGGATACATGAGATGGGGTTTGACCTGGCAGAGAGGGTTATTAATGTTTCTTTTTCTATTTGTTGTAGGGTGTATTGCAAAGCTTGGGCGAGAGCACATCGAGGCCTGTATTTGCGGGCTCTCTTATGAAAAATGGGCTGAACGACAGGCTGAATACAGAAAGTACAGCATAGAATTGGGTTTTGATGGTTTGAAAATTCAGTTAAGATGGTTTGGCAAAGGTGGAATGCGTTGGTTTAAGTTATTGCCTAAGTTAGAATGTCTGAAGAAATGTTTTCATTGTCCTGATGCTACATTTGGGGGAGAAAAATTTAGATAAAATTAATGGTTTGGCCATAACAAAATGTGTCAAAGTTGATTTACATGAAATTAAGCGAATTTGGGCAGGGATGATGATTGTGTGAACTGCTTTTTTGCTGCAGAGAGATTGGAGAGGAGCTAGGAGGCCTAGGGTGATTGACAGGGCGAGGAGGAAATGTAACCGAGAAATTAAAAAAATCTGGGGGAAGGAAAAAGATTGAACATGGCGATTCAGGTATGAATAGGTGCATTTCTTTAGAGACTAAAGGGGTCCATCAGTCATTGCTGGGGATTTTTACTTACTGCAGTTGATGACGGTGCTGTCAGAATTGTTGAAAGAAACAGCTTTAAGCACGGGGCAGAAAAATACTCAGGATGTTTTCCCTGGCGGCTGTTAGTTGAACAGTTTTACAATTATTTTAAGGGCAAATGGTAAGGTTAAGACCCAATTGAGAGATGCAGGGGGAGAGGGGAGGGAGGGGCAATTTAAAAGGCAAGAGGAAGGCAAATGTTTGGAGGACACACAAGAGTTTTTTATGGGTGAAGTGCTGAGTGAGGAGAGATTGGAGAGTTTGTGTTTGGCATGGCCTTTGAAGGGTTGTTTAAAGGAGGTTGCATGTTAATTTTAATTAGGCTATCTGGTTTAACCCTATATTAACTGATAAAACGCCACCGAAAGGAAAATAGCCCTCACCGGTGTAAACATATAAACACTGAAAAAACACCTTTGCAGCCACAAACTAAGTGCCATTCAAAGAAAGGATGAGATGAGTGAAAGAGACATTTTTATATCTTTCTGAAGGGGCCAATACAATGTAACTTTGTTATACAAGGTAGCATCAAGAAAGAATGTGCTAACATTATTCTGCTTGAGTTTTGTTGTTTAGGGATGTCAATAAAACATTGTCTCCTTCTGCTTTTTTCAGTTTTGTGGTCTTTGGTCTAAAGATGCAGTGTTAATATTTCAAGTTCAATAAAGATTGGAGTGATATTGTTTGGATTTGCAGTAATTCAGCTACGTATGTGAAAAAGTTGTATGATGGTCTGTCAAAATCGATAACTGAGCTGAAGTGCTTCCCTGTAAGAGATCATTGTCATTTGCTAGACGGTATGCTGAAAGAATCTTTACAATCTTCAGAGTTAATGAAGAGTGCTATTGACTTTGTAGTCCATTCTGGTGCAGTAAAAATGTATTTGGATCTCATATACCCTGTCACATGCACTATCAGTGCAGAAAGCAAGCAATAATTAAAATTAAATTAAAATTCCATAAACACCGGAAAAACACTGTCTCTGTTGTTTTTAATGGCTCAGAAATATGTAACCACTGATAACCACTGTTTTTTTAAGGTACTGAAAAAACCCCACCAGAATTGAACAAAAATAGAAACTGAAAACAGGAAAGCCGAATTATAATATTGTAATAATGTCTAGTGAGGCCCCGGGATTAAATAATTTGTATGGCTAGATGCCAAGGTGTGTGCATAACAAGTTGCACCTGTCTCATTTAAGCAGCCTCATGTGGTCTCTGGACATGCAGTCCTGTCCCTTGAGGGTGTGGGGGATCTTTAGACCTACCCATCCAAGACTTTCCAGGCAGGTGGTGTAGTCCGGGGACCTGGGAGTCAGGTATTGGTGGGTACCCCTAAGGGGCGGGGTCAGATACAATTAAGTGGGGACGTTTGAAGAGTGACCGTTCGTGTTAAGAGAGGTCATAACATGTTGTTAGACTCGGGGGGTCTCTAGTTGGCACAGGTATGCACTTGTGACAAATAGGGACCCTCTCTTCTAGTCAGGGTAAGGGCGTACGCCCCTAAAATAACCCCTGCTTACCCCCTTGGTAGCTTGGCACGAGCAGACAGGCTTATCTCAGAGGCAGTTTGTAAAGCATTTGTGAACACATACAGTAACCAAGTGACAACACTACAAATGGACACCACACAGGTTTTATATCAAAAACAAGTATTCTTTTTATAGATTTACCACAAGACCATTAAACGACAAAAATACACAATACTGTTATTTTAGATGGTAGAATTTTGCTTAGTTCTCTTAAGTTCTTAAATGCGACACTTTAAGTCAATGTACCTTTTAGATGCGACACGCAGGGCAACAAAATTGTTGCAATGATGTTGATGCGATGAAGTTTTTGGTGCAAAGAAATAAAGACGTGAAGATCTTCCAGATGCATTACGCTTCTCCGAGGTTGCGAGAAGACTAGACTCGATGCGTCAGCTGCAGCAGCGACACCCTTTACGCGATGCGATGACAGCGGCCTTGGCAGCGACACTCTTCTCCGACGTTTGCGAGATGCTTCCGCTCGATGCGATGCTGCAGCGGCGACACCCCTTTACGCGATGCGATGACAGCAGCTCCAACAGCAGCATGCTTCTCCGTGGATGCGAGGCGCTTTTCTTGATGCGGTGCAATGCGACAACTATGATGGCTGCGATGGCGACACACTTCTTCCTTGATGCGAGACTCTTCTCTTGATGTGGTGCAATGCATCAGCTACGATGGCTGCGATGGCGACACGCTTCTTCAGCGTTGCGAGACACTTCCTGGATGATGCGAGACGCTTCCGCTCGATGCGATGCTGCAGCGGCGACACACTTTACGAGATGCGACGACAACAGCTCCGACGGTGGCACGCTTCTCCTTCTTGAGTCGCGCTTCCAGCTCCTTGCGACATGCAGTCCCTCAGAAGGCCCAACAACAGCAGCAAGCACTTCCAAAGAACTCTTGGGAGCTGGGGGGTGATGTCTGTTGTTCCTGAGACTTCAGCAGAAGGCAAGCTCTATTCCAAGCCCTTGGAGATCCTTCACAAGTTGAGCAAAAGTACACACAAAGTTCCTTTCTCCTCTCTTTGGCAGTAAGGCAACCACTGAAGGCCAATCCCCCAGTTTCAGGGATAGTTTCCTCCTCAGCTTCTTCTGGTTCCTCCCTCAGCAGAGGTTCTTCTTGTTTTCCTAAAGTGATCTAAATTCTTGGGATCAGGGTCCCAATATTTATACCCAGAAATTCTTTGTCCTCTGAAGGCAGAGGGGCCTTTGCCCAGTCTAAACCAGTTCCTGAGCACTCTGTTTACCAGGATTCTCCTTTCCTTTCACAGTGCAGGGCAGAAACATTAGACGCCCCACAGGAGGTGGAGCCAGCATTGTGGAAGGCAGGCACAGCCCTATTCAGGTCCCAGGTGCAGCTCCTCCCACCCATCTGGATGTAGAGCTCTCTATTCACCACTGGGACACCTCACCCAGTCTCCTGGAATTCCCAGCCCTGTCACTCAAACTCCAGACAAAGGAATACACACAGCCTAGCAGAGGCAGGTTTGAATGGTTAGACAAGAAAATGCCTACTTCCTAAAAGTGGCATTTTCAAACACAGAATGTTAAAACCAACTTTACTAAAAGATGTATTTTATCATCCTGAGTTCAGGCATACTAAATTCGAATTTCTACCATGTTCTCTGTGTCAGTTAGGATTATAAAATGTAATAACCAAACTGCCCATTCTGGCCTATGGAGAACAGTTAGCCTTGCAATAGTGAAAAACGAAAATGGCTGTAATTCACTATTAGGACATGCGACCCACATCAGGGCATGTCCTACCTTATCCTTACAATGCACCCTGCCCTTGGGCCTACCATAGGGGTGTCTGATATGAAGAAAAGGGAAGGTTTAGGGACTGGCAAGTGGGTGCACTTGCCCAGTCAGCATGACAGTACCAAACTGCACGCAGGCTCTGCAATGGCAGACCTTAGACACATGTTCACAGGCTGCTTCTGTGGGTGGCACAACCAGTGCTGCAAGCCCACCAGCAGTATTTGGATTATAAGCCCTGGGCATTCCTGGTGCACTGTACTAGGGTCTGACAAGTAAACCAAACCGACCAATCATGGAATCACACATACATGAATTTACAATAGGGAGCACTTGCACTGTGGCACTGGACAGCAGTGCTACAGTGCCCTGAGCAGCTAACACCAACAAAAAATACATGAGGCACAACGAAAAAATGGAAGGGAGACTCACGCCAATGTGCCAGGTCTAACACACGTCGGTCGGAAGGTGCTGAAAATTTCCTGCCCTCCCTCCCAGGCAATGGGGTAGTATTAATGAGGTTTTCGCTTTTCTGGGGCTTTGATTTGGCCTTATGTCGAGGTGGCAGTTTTTAGTAAGACAGGTTTTGTTCTGTGTATTTAAGGTTCTGATGGTTGTCTCCTTTGTTGATGGTGAGCAGGTGCAAGTGTGAAGTGGTTAGTTGAAAGGTTTCAAGTTATTTCAAGGGAAATTGGTCAGGTTAAGACCCAGTTAAGAAATTCCGGGGTACGGGCCAATTTAAAAAGCAAGAGGAAGACAAATGTTTGGAAGACACGCAAGAGTTTTGGATGTGTGAAGTTTTGAGTGAGGAGAGATTAGAGAGTTTGTGTTTGGCATGGGCATTTGAGAGGTTCTTTAGGAAACAGGGGCTGTGGATGTTTAGTTGTTATAATGTCTCGTGATGCCAGTTTTAAATAGCTGTATGGCTAGATGCTATGATTTTTGCATAACTGAAGTTTGCACTTGTCTCAATAAAGCTGCCTCTTCCACACACAATGAGGACTCATTTTTTTTATAAGCGCCATCCTGCCCAAAAGGAGGTGAACACCTTTGGTGGAGAAGGCAGATATATCAGGATCTTAGGTTTGCCTATGGGCAGGGCTAACTTAACCTTTCATCCTTCAATGGTCAATAAGTGCTTTTTGTTTCAGAGACAGTCTCACAGTGAGTATTTTTGATATCTGCACAGTTTATGTCAATGGCTGTCCCACCACCTCTCCCACCTAGGAAACAGAGGTGAAGATTAGTCACAACAAACTGTTGTTGAGCTGTTTTTAAAACATGCAGTACACAACAATGAAATAAGTTCACCTGTAGCTCCACCATGGTCTTTGCTTTTTTGTAAATAACTCCACATAATTTTTCTCTACTTCTTGAATATGCCATGTTTCTGCACACACACTGAATAAGCTAGTTGTGGGGAAATCATGACTTAATCATGGCCTATGCTGCCAGTAATCCCAGCAACATTTTAGGTGCCAAATTTGTTATATTTTTTATTGTTGCAAAAATTCAATCTACCACTAAGGCACTGATCAAAGTTAGTTTCTGTCCTCTCCCTGAGTGATGCAATACTCATCATAACTGCATTCAAATTTGATTACACAAATGGATTGGTACATTCCTGTTTCATGTTATTGTGTTCCATAATTATTCGAACAGCATCATTTGAAGTAGTAATAATGAAGAGATTATTTCCGTTTGCTGTGCTGATTACTCAAAAGAACATTGGAGGTCTGGGACCAATCACAAAACATTTTTGAGTAGTCTTGTTTCATGCCTTTTGGGGTAAAACCAGGCAGTGCTTGGTGCAAACTCCGTTTACCACTGTATTATGAAAGCAGTTTTTCGAGGTAGTAATGTGTGAGAAGAATGTTTGTACATACTAGTTGTACGACATTTTGTTGTGGTGGTGATGAGCTCTGTTGTTTTTTTGTGCTGCTGTGATTTTGTGCAGAATTACTGCAATGTGAAGTTGTTATGTTGCACTGTGGTTGTTGTGTTATATTTCACTGGTGTTTTGTGCCCTGCTTGTGCTTTAATTGTGCCGATTTGTTGCTATTGTCTGTGATCCAACATATAGAAGATGTCCTAACTGATCAATGCCTAAAAGAGGCTGACCAAAAGCATATGTGTGAGTGTGAGTGCATGTGTGCAGGTAGCCGTGTCACTTGGTCTGATAAAGAACTCCAAGACGGCAGTATCAGACCACATTACCTGTTATTGAAAGCACAAGGATGGGGAGTGAGGAGAAGAGCAGCGTGAAGCACATGGATGAATAGCGAAGAGGAGAAGAACAGCGTGAGGCACAAGGACAGAATGTGAGGAGGAAAAGAGCAGCATGAGGCAGAAGGATGGAGAGCAAGGAGAAGAGCAGCGTGAGGCACAAGGATGGAGAGTGAGGAGAAGAGCAGTGTGAGGCACAAGGAAGGAGAGTGAGGAGAAGAGCAGCGTGAGGCACAAGGAAGGCGAGTGAGGAGAGAAGAGCAACGTGCACAAGGACGGAGATGAGAAAAAGAAGAGCAGCGTGAGGCACAAGGAGGAGACTGAGGAGAAGAAGAGCATCATGGGGCACAAGGACGGAGAGTGAAGAGAAGAGCAGTGTGAGGCACAAGGACGGAGAGTCAGGAAGAAAAGAGCAGCGTGAGGCACAAGGACAGAGAGTGAGGAGGAGAAGAGCAGCGTGAGGCACAAGGATGGAGACTGAGGAGACGAGCAGCGTGAGTCACACATACGGAGAGTGAGGAGGAGAAGAGCAGCGTGAGGCACAAGGACGGAGAGTGAGGAAGAGAAGAGCAGCATGAGGCACAAGGACGAAGAGTGAGGAGGAAAAGAGCAGCACGAGGCAAAAAGAAGGAGTGTGAGGAAGAGGAGAGCAGCGTGAAGCAAAAGGACAGAGAGTGAGGAGATGATCAAATGCCACATTTTCAGATAACCATCCCCTATGTAAATAATTACTTGTGGAACTGTGTATAAATTTATCCTATGCTGCTATCCTGATAATCTGGTATGGATCCAGGCGAGGGGCGTATGAGGGAATCAAAGGCCCTAGTATAAGCAAGTAAATCTGGTTCTCTTGCCCACTCGTTTCGTATTAAAAACATGATTTCAGTGCCGGTGCACGTTATAGCTATCATCCATGGTGCAACTGTGACTGCTGCACTAATCATTGCTACGGTGCCAATCCAGCCTCCCTGCACCAATTTTGGACACCTGCCCCTTGTATTCTCAATTTTAGCATTGGTACTGGGCAGACATAGTTAAGAAACCTTGCAGCGCCATAACAAAAGCTGCCGGCGCAAGACCTGCCCTCTGCTCACAGGTGATAAGAAATCTGATGCAATTTTCAATTGTTACTGTAAAGCTCTACCACGTGCAAGTGCGTATCATTGCAAGAAACCATTGCAAGGTGACTTCCAACCAGCAGATAAATTGAAGGAGCACTTATTCTACAAACACGATAACACACTACTCCCACATCATAAGAGTTTGGGAGGGCGTGCAAAGGAAAAAACATTCAGATATTTTAACAAATTAATAGGTGTTTATAAACAACAATATCTGAACACTGGTTTGGGCAGTGCTGGCAAGTTACCTCATGATGTATTACACAACCTGCGCTAATCCAGGTTGGAGAAACCCGTGTTCTGCATTCTGGGAGTTGTAGTATCGCTCATCCCCCGTGAGCTCTCAAGTTTCAGAATGCTAAGCAATATTAGCTATCATAAAAGAAACAGTATGAAGTGTTTTTATGTTATGTTTCATCTAATCTTACAGGGATCTATTATCATGGCTTGATTTGGTTGGTCATTGTTACAGCATACCCCTAAAACTCTGCTGGTGCAGGCTATGTGAAAGAAATTTGCAGTTGTCTGAACATGGATTAATGTACAGTAACGCAATGTAGGCAAAAATGTGTTCTTTATTCTTTATTTATATTGGCTAATGTGTGTTTAAATGCCTGTAACGTCACCTAGATGTTACAGGTCTCTATGTCAATGACAGGTCTCTGATTCAGAAACGAGCTCTTTATGTAAATTCTTCCCCCAATTTCAATAATTCCTTTCTTGTGGAGTCATGATCGTGCAAATGTTTTGGTAATTGCAGGATTTATTGTCTCAATAACTATGATGAGGCTGCTAGGATTGTCACCAAAAATTCGATTATAATGTTGTGCATATCACCTTTAGTTGTCACGTCTTTCTATTTATGTCTAACATTACTGCACCATATCCACTATTTTAGATCATTTCTCCATTGATTGATGTAATTATTCATATAAAATGCTTGGGTTTCATTAATAAATTCACAGATCTGTAAGGGAGGAAGATGCACGAGTCAGTTTCACTATTTCATTGACATAATGATAGGCACGAGCGATATGTAATATTTTGCATGCTTATTTTGCTCAGAAGTAACATGAACGGGTGTGCAGAGAGGGCCTTTCTACCTGAAGACTCAAATAAAAACAACCAAATTACATGTGATTAAACACAATATAGAGTTAATGCAATAAGTCCTGTTTCTCCAAGTGTAATATTTGTGTACGAAAAATGTATGAGTTGAAAATCAATAAAAATATATTATGAAAAAGCTGCACCTTTTTGAAAAATAACTTTCTTTTGTTGAACTGCTCATCATAGGATGAGCTTTGATTGAATGAATTTTATTACATAAAGGCACGGACAAGCCACTGAAAGCTTAGTCACATTTGTTTACAGCTTCATGCTAATTAACGTATTTGTTAGCACTCTTTGGCAGATAAAGCCACCGAGGCTAATGGAAGGAGAATGACTGGCCGAGGATTACACAAATTGGTCGCTTGAGGATCACTGGATTAGAGCTTGAGTCTCGTGTTTCTACTGATGATTTAAGACGCTTGATCACATGTCCTCGACTTGGAAAAACAAACTAGCACAGAACGAAGCGGAGCTCTGAAGAAATTAACGCCTTGCAATGCAGAAAAAAATCAAAAAGTAAAATGTTCGTAAATGCCTGCAAATAAATTTAAAGAACAAAGCACTTATCACGTAGGCCCCTGTTGGGAGTGCTGCTCTCAGGTAGGCGTGTCTGATGCACTTTTCAATATTCACTTGCTGCCTCGGTTTCCCTCAGCTCTGCACATTGTTGCAAGTTCTTGCCGACTGGTTCGTGAATGTCAGCATTAACTCACTTTCAGATTCCTCGCATTCTTTTCTCTTCTGCAGGAAAGAGGAGCAGAGAAGCAGGAGCCGAGGCCTGCAGCCCAGAACCCCAGAAACTCCGAGCGCTGTCTCCGCCGCTCGAGCTTCAGACTCACCCCTCTCCTGCGCAGTGCACTCACACTGCTAGGCCGGCATCAAGCAGCTTAGCAAGGCTGCCATTTTTCAAGGAGCTGTGGCGGCACACCGCACCTGAAGGCAGACGCAAAGTGAAAACCGCACACATTTTAAAACAACACGCAAGTAGAGAGCAAAGAGTATGGACATAACAAGCATTGGTCAATGCAAGAAAATGTGCTTCATCCAATAGAAATGGAGGAAAAGTAAGTGACCCGCACAGGAACCAATGAAAGAGGGGGACAAATGGAAAGCTTTTGCAGGCCATACATAAAAAAACAAGCCCACTCTCCATTTGAAGGAAGCCCAAACCGAGTAAATATCCTACAACAAAAAAAAACCAAATGATGGTGGAGATCGAAAACTGCAAAATACTAAATGAAAAAGGCAAAAAAATATAACTAGCGAAGAAGGAAGCATGGCGAAAGATGTACCCCCACTACAACTGTGTACTTAGGAGGGGGTGGGAGGAAGAAAAACTATATTTAATTGTAATCAGCTATAGTGCTGAAACTACACACAGGCAAACAGAAACAGAGCAAGAAACCAAGAAAAAAAGTAGTCCCCCACTGAACAGATAAAGGACTGTAGTGTGATGAGACAGTACGTAGTCCCTGCTGCATGGGAGGAACAGAAGAGAGAAAGGAGGGACAAAGAGGCAGGACTGACCACTGGCAATCAAGGATTTTTATTTAAAGCACACTCAAACAAACAAATCAAAAGCTGGGGGATGGCTTTAACCCAACATAAGAAATTACAATAGGTTTCGAATGCTCAACCTAAAAAGGGACTTGATTATAGCAAGTGAAATGCTGGACTAAACTGTTTGGTTATCAGCAATAAAAAGGAGCTAACAATACGTTGTTACGTAGATCAGAATGTACAACTTTATAAAGAAGCATTGGCGGAGATAATAGTTGTGGCTTGGTCGAGCTAGTGGAGTGGATCTTTTTTAATTATTGCAAGCATATGGAGCAAAAAGAATAAAAAAGAGATATGTCAGCATCTAAATGTGCCAGCCTCTTGCTTGGAACAAAAATGAAAAAATTGAAAAGACATTCACAAATATTTTTTTAAACAACAAACCTCTCCATTGTGTTTTGCATTTTATTATTAATATTTGTGAATGAGACACAAAATATTCACCAGCTAACTTGGCACTTCAATCACAGACAGCTACAACATTATAACACCAGATTTAAATCAGAGATGGAAATAAATCAACATTTAATTGGGCAACTGAAATGCAGTCAAAATGTATAACCAGCACTCAATATTAATATAATATAAAATAAAATACAAAACACACCTTGAACCAGCTTTGTATACAAAAAGAATGGAACTATTCAGAGAGATGGGAACAATGTCCACATGCTTTGTGCAGACAATCTAAGTAAAGAGAGCCAATTGGTAAAGTGGTTGACCCATTTCCCCATACTGTATGCTCTGATGGGTGGAAGCAGTAGTGAATGACAGTTAAACATACCAATGGCTGAACCTCACAGACCAAAATCTCCTCTATGTATGTATATTATGTTGTGTTTTTTTTTTTAAACTAATAGTTTGGTGAGTCTCAAACGCCAAAACTAAAAACACACCCTTTGTATTGCTAAAAAACACCTTTTATCTGGAGAAATGAGAAAATGATGAAGCTGTTTTTTTTTTAGGTGCAGCTAACAATGATGGACAACTAGTAGAAATAAAATGATTTGGTTCTTTTTATATTTCATCCTTAAGTTGTTGATAGAACAATTAACAATGGTTCGTGGAGTGAAATTATGCAATTCTGTAGTGGCGATATTAACCTTCTAATTAAGGATTTACTGCACTTGCCACATAATTTTCAGATTTCAACAAAAATGTTGTTTGAAGTTCAAATGGATAAAACTAATACTGCCTACGAATGTGCCCCAAAATGCTGCATAATTTGCCACATAATTCAGATAACACTGCTCCATAATTTAGTCCTCTGTTGCTGCATACCCCCAGTGGTCTTCACAATGGTAAAGCCTTGCAGAGTTCTTGGGGGCTGTCATTATATTAATGAAACAACATTACAGAGACCCATGAATATTTTTCCATATTTCACAGGTTACTTTAAATTTTGATTATTATCCCACTGCACAAGAAGATCTTTTGCAGGTAAAAGAAGAAAAGTCGCCTGAAGTTGAATGCTCTACTCATCAGCTACCCCACTGATGCATTGGTTACATAAAGTTTTCTTGAATTTGGAGGAACTAATATACAGCACTCTGAATAATAATCAAAGACAAAGTTGATTAGAATTCTCCCCAAAAACGTATTCTCGTAGGCAAGTAAATGATGTATTCAGATTTTACGTGAACAGCTCAATATTTGTCACAACTTTCTTATCCAATGTGTTTTTGTAAAATAAATCTGTTCCCTCTTTTTCCTCACACAAGATGACAGAATTGCAAATCATTCTTCAGAAATGTTCTTCAAATGCCAAAAAGCATTGAACTTTAACTTTGTTGTCCCCATGTGTTGGAAATGTGCCCTTTATGCATGGTCACGCCGAATGATTTTGCTTTCTTTTGCTGAACCTTCGTTTTGCTCACTATGGAACTCAGTGCAGTTTATCTCTGCTAACAAGAGGTAAAGTGTTTGTGCTCCTCCTTTCCACTTGATAAAATTGGTATATACCTGATTGGTTTATTTAATTTGCCTTTATGTCCCTAGTATGTGGTACCAAATGTACCTAGGACCAGTAAATTCAGTGCTACCAGTAGACTGCAGTAGTCATTGTGCCATTCACTTCAGTGGCACTATAAAGCATGTCTCCACACCTAGTATTGTAGCCTTGCAGTGCAGTTTTAAACTACAAATTCAACCTGTCAAAATAGCCCCTTTTTGACAGGCCTCAACCTTCCTTTTAAATATTTATAAGTCACCTATAAATATAGGCCTTATTGCATGTAGGGTAGGGGGGATGGTATTTAAAAGTAGGATATGTGAAAGATTAAATGTCCTTACAGTGGAAATCCCCTCAAAACTATTTTCACTGTAGCATGGCTGGCTGTTCCACAGAAAAGAGGTGGCATACAATATTATGTTTAATAATGTTATCCCAGTCTAGGAAACAGCTACAAATTAAATTGCTTAACTTTTTGAAATATTTATTACAAATCCAATTCACTGCTGAAACCCGATTTGTAATAAATATTGTGGAAACATGGCTTTCAGAAGTTCATTGCCACCCTGCCTGAGGTCCCTGGAAGCTAAATATACATTCCGCACTCTCCCGTCTGCCAGCCAGTAATTGCCATTTAAATGAAATGGGTGTGAATGAGGTGTAAACTTGCTCCCAGGACAGGGACAAAAGGCCTTGGGTGAGGGAGGTGTTGTTGTACCCTTGACAGGATGGATTGTGAGTTGGGCCCAAGGGCTTGATTAACTTCAAAGAGGCCTACTCTGTCACAAGCAAATGTAGCTAGCATGCAGGCCTGCACACTTCTATTGCCCCCCCCCCCGGCCAGACTGTCCTCCTTCACAGGGGGTTTCTTGTTGATATCACAGTGTCAGATCCTGCTTGAGTATCAAGATCTGCGCTTCACAGATCTGCTGGGAGTTTTCATATTACATTTGGGGCACACTTCAAATGAGGGAAACAGAATGCCAAAAGTTCAGCTTGATTCTACTGACTTTTAGCTCAGAGTTTGTTGGGGGTACAAGAGCTGGCAACAATTGGAAATTAGTATTAGATTTGGGAGGACAAAAGGATTACCACAGTGCACTACCCACACACACCTCCAGCCCTTATAGCTAGAGTTTATTTGAAAATACCCAAAGAGGGTAGTGTTAGCACCACAAACCTTGGCCCTATTGGCTGGGGTGTCCACATGGGGCATTTCCACCCACTAGCTCATTTCAGGCATAAATGTGCTATCTCCAGGCACTCACTTCAGAACACTCCTGGACTTAAGGAAGTTCAGAATAG